>NC_018396.1:1412629-1507629 GCF_000208865.1 Neospora caninum Liverpool
TTTTTGGGGGGGGGGGGGGGGAGGCGAGCGCGGTGCGGAATGCGAACTCCGCAACAGAACCGAGACGTGATTAACCCTTTTGCGCTTTGTGCGGCTGCCTCGTTTGCCCTCACTTAGGTCCTCTCTGTGTGCTCGAAGGCCAACTCGAGGCTGAAGGTTTTTCGCGCGGTCTTCTCCGCGCTGACAAGTGAGCGTGGACCTACCAGGGGCGAGGACAGGGGAGGGGGGCGGAAAGAAAGAGAGAAGAGAAGGAGAAAAGCGGAGAGCTGATTGGAGAATAAGCGCAGAAGATTTACCACTCAGACCCGACGGCTTGGCACGACAACCCGTGGACACACCGCAAAGGCAACAACAGCTCCGGGCAGAAGGCGAGGCTGTCATAGAGACGTGGTGAAAAAGCGCTGTAGGCTGTCTGACGCCTCGTCGCGCTGCCCACGGTCTCCTCCTCGTCTGTTTGAATTTGTCCCTCCTGCCTTTTCCACCGCGCTCGGGTCTGGTGCTTGCTCGCCGACCGCTTGCGTTTCGATATGACTCGCGCTCGCCGCCTCGCTGTCGTCTCGTGTCTCCCCCCGCAGAGGCAGACTTGGAGCGCGCCTGTCGCTCGCTGCAGGCGCCGGATCGAAATCAGTCAGACGTGAGTTTTGGGCATCCTCTGAAAGCGGGCTCCCCGAATACGCGACATTCACAACTTCCTTTGGCTCCAGCCAAAAGCATAGTTGCGACTAAAAACGATGTCGCGGTCGGAGCTTGTGTCAGCATATTCCCCGCTGCTTCGTTCACCATCCGCGCTCATGCTCTCGTGACAAAGAAACCCCCTCGAGGCAAGGAAGGGCTCTGCCAGAGCGGACTAGGTGCGCGCGTCTTTAACGTGGTTTGCATAGCTGCCGCTAGGCCCTCTCGGCGTCCTGTAGATTTTGCGTCGTTTCGCGAGAGCATAACGCGACCGCGTGGCCAGGCGTGAGAGAGGCAAGCAGGCGAAACGGGGCTGTCTGCGACGGCGCGAAAAGCCGAGACTGTGGCAAGGAGACAGGGATGCACGTTGGGCACCCAAAGCGGAAAGATGAAGAACGGGCGACAAGGAAGAGACAACCGGACACAGAAGCGACAGAGGGGAGAGAGGCTGGGGCATAGGGGACACCCGAACGGATTCGACGCACGTAGATGCCAATGTGACGTACCCGGCGAGACGCGGGCCGTGCGGTTTTGATGACTGCGAAAGGCAATAGAAGTTGTAATACAAAGACTCGACTCCCCATGGAGAGGTAGTTTACCGAAGCACTCAGTGAGTGCGTCCTGAGAAGGATGGCCGGACATGCCTGCCTTCACCTCTGTTGCTTGTGTCCTCCTCTCCGCCTCTCACATGCACTTCTGTTATATCGTTTATTTACTCGCTCTACGCGTCTGTTTCATATTGGTTGCGACGGTGCGTGTTTGCGCCCCGAAACAGGCAGTTGACACTCGGTCAGAGATTGATCTACGCATAGGTAAGAGGTTCGTCGCCGAGCTCCGTTTACATTCTTCTGCTCGCGTGCGCGACGCCGTATGCTGTCAAGCTGTGCGTTTGGCGGCGAGAAGTACTCCTAGGTCTCACTCCTCGTTTCGTGGCAAAGATGTCCGAACGCGCATACCCGCGCTCGCGAGGCACACACAGCGAGGATAAGGCAGCTCCGAGGGGCATTGGTCGCGTGAGACGAAACGGTGGACCGCAGGTTCGCCAGAGACACTCTGAGCGTGGATGTGTTGCTCTCATAGCCTGTCCACATGCCCCCTCAGTTCTTGTTTGCGCGCTTCGCTCGCATGCGTCGTGCCTTCTCGCGGCCTCTCGGGTGTCTCCGGTCTGGGTTTGTGTTTGCGAGCGGCTTCGCGCGTGCCTCGTTCTCTCCGGGGGCTCTGGGCCGTCTGGGGCCTTCTGGATCAGAGTCTGCTTTGCTCTCGTTTCTCCGTTTGTCTCGCGCTGCTTGCCTCGGTTTCGCGTGGTGACACTGCGCGTGCTAATGGTCTATTCGTGGTCTGCGTTTTTGCCAGGCGCGTCGTTCACTCGCTTCCTCACGATGCGCTATCGCACTCGCGTCAAGCTCCCGTCGCCCACGATCAGGTTGGCCTCGCCACAGCAAGGAAGACGACGCGAGGGAACGCCCGAGAAACTCTTGCGAGAAAGCGGAACTCTTGCGGGTGAAGAACCTGGAGATTTATGGAGGAAACTCATAGTATCTCCGGCCTTTCGTTACTATAGAAGCTAAATCCTGGAGCCGGGGATGACCGCTAAGGACGCCCGCGTAGCAGAGAGAGAACGGCAGGGCGGCGCTTCGCACAGAAGCCGGAAGGGAGGAAAGCGTAGCGACAAGAGAGGGTGAATCGTAGAAGAGAGACAGGGAGAGAAGTGGAAGACACAGAACAGAGTTGCGGGTGGTGAGATGGTCCGGTGTACAAAGGCATTCAAGAACTAAATCAGCAGTCTTATGCGTAGTATGTTCTCCCTAGAGAAAGGAAAACAATTCTGAAAACAACGCCCGTGCCATCCTTCATGTCGTCCAGGGGCCTCAAGTCACGCCAAAGAGTGGCGCGGATGCGCATGGGTGATAAGATATTGAGAAACATGACGGCACGGATCAGCGCATCATGATATTCCACGCTCTCGGAGTTTATACACATTATGTTTTTGCAACAAAGGATTTACATGTAGGCAGATATGTGCATGCATGAGCGTTGTCCACAGACGAATATTTGTACATATATTTACCTATGTTTATATATACCTATATAAGCCTACACATATATGCAAGTATGTCTCTACACGCATGCACATAGATGCAGCTATGCGTATACAAGCATGTGCATCATTCGTATAGAGAAGGTGATCCATTTTGAACAGGTGAGAGTGCTGACTGAAGGACAACGTTCCAATCCCTCAACCGTGCGTCCATTAGGTTTTCCATGGAATCCATGTGAGTCCTTGTCTCCGCAGCTACGGCCCTTGCCAAAGTCCAACGCTTGGATTCGTCGTCAGTCGGTGAGTGTCCCTCTCTCACTGGAAGGCCTTGAGCGCGCATGCATGTACCCCTGCACACACAGATGCACGTACACATGCAGATTTACAGAGACATATCTGCCCATCCACATAGGCGTTGGGGGAGAAACCAGTCACGGGCCGCCGTGCTCAGAAACGTGCGGTCCATGGCGAGGTGTTTTGGTGTTTGTGAGACCTCGCGACAAACCGGCGTCTGCATCTTGAGCATGTGAGATTCCTCCGCCGCTGCTAATCTTGCAATGCCCCCCTCGTTTTCGTCTCCTTCCACTTCTGTTTGTGGTTGTTTCTGTGCATCTTTGTCTCCGCATATCGAGTGCGCCTATCCATGACAGAATAGGTTTACGTGACTCGTCACGTCGAACAAAAATGCTATTTTTGTGTGTCGCCAAACTGCCACGAGAATCCAAGGGGGAACACAGAGATGTGTATGACCCTCGCTTGACAGCTGAATCGGACGGGCTTTGCTCCATTCTGCTGTGATCTTTGCGCAGGTTCGTGGAAGTGGAAAACTTTGTGAGGGAGGCTTACTGGACGATCCGCGTCACGATTAACAAGTAAGGGTGGCCGGCCAAGGCAGTCAAAGTGCCTTTCGAAACGCGGGAGGAACACAGGTGTCGGAAGGGAAAATGACGAAGCCTCTTCAGATGTGAAGATAAGGAACACGAATGGGGATGGGAAGGAATATATACGTGGCGACGAAGCGACACCAGTAGGCAGCTGCGAGTACAGGGATAAAAATGGAGGATTCGGTTGGTTTTTCAGCTCGAGTACACGCATCCCTTTGCTCGAGGAGATGAACGAAACAGAGAGGTGAAACAGCGACCCTCCACTGCCACGGTGGACAGTCTTTGGTGTCTTGTTTGCTGCAGACTGGACGACGAGAAGGGGCCGAACGCGCCGCCGCTTTCTGTCGACTTCACGTGGGATCGGCAGCGACTCTTTGACCAGTGAGGCCACACGCCAGAGTTTTGTCTGACGTGCAGAGGAAAGGTGGGGGTTGAGCAGTGGATGTCATGCAACTGGCAAACGAACGGGCGCTGAAATGAAACGCACCAACAAGGCGTCTGAACACGACACACTCGAAAAAGGCTGGGGTGCTGGGCACAGCTGAACGCCCCAGACGAGACGTTCCGTGGACATCACTGGGACTTCGAATCTTCCGGTGGCCAAGGCCGGAGACGGCGAAGGTCCAGAGCGGGTGAGCCGCGCCGTCAGCGGGTCTCCTCGCCTGCTGAGAGAGCAGTCCGAAACCGTCTTCACGAGCTTGGTCTCATTGCCTAGGCAGCTTGGTGTCAAAGCAGCCGTGACGCGCCTCGAAAAGGTGTGCGAAACGCTAGCCATTTTGCGGGGTTTCTGTTCAGGCTGGCCGTGCTTGTCCTCTACGAGATGTGCTTGGAGAACCCCGTCGCGACGGTGACAGACGTTCGGGGGACGGAGCGAACCAAGCCACGCCCTGTACCTCTGTGTACGCGCTGCCGTCTGGTCCTCGGGCCGCACCCGAGCGTCGTTGAAACGTGCAAGACACCGGAGCGCGACGTCGTCTGCGTGCCTAGACGTGACGTGTGCTTGCGTTCGAAAACCGCGGCTCGCCTCCCGACCGGAGGACCCGTGAGGTCCGCCGTGACGGCGCCTTCTCATGCTCCTTTTGCAGTGTCCGTGAGGCGCAACGTCGCGAGAAGTGTCTCCATTTTGTCGCCCGTCGCCGGCTCGTGGAAGGCGTTCGTTCCAGGTTCTTTCTCTCGCATGTGCGCTGCGAAATCGCGTAGGGACCGTTCCGTCCCAATCCGCACCTGCGGCTCTGCTCGTCGTCGCTTCGCGGTTCTGTTTGTCTCGCGCGGGAAGTATTGCGATTCCTTTGTCACGCGGCCTGCCGCTCCACTCGGGAAAGGCGTTCATGGTGCCGTGTCTGACTGTGCGTTAGGGTTTCGCGTTTCGGGCTTCTTTGTCTCCAGGCACGGTCGAGCTCCACAAGATGGCGAGTCGGAAGCTGCGGATGTCGTCTGCGCAGTGCGTCTTTGGGCGGTTCTTTGGTTGAGAGCGTACTGGCGACTTGCGTCGCGATTTCCGAGCCTCCTGCATCCCGCGCACCCCCGGCTCCGTTCCGTGCACTCCCACGTATCCGTCAGCCGTCGTTAGCAGGCCCCAGCAAACGGAAACCTGTCCAGTGGTGTCAACAGGCGTTCACCCTGTGGTGCGCGCGTCGCAGCCGATGTCCTCGCATGCGGCTTCCGTCCCGGGCTGCTGGCAGTCCCTCGCCTTCGTTTCAAGCCTGGAGGGTCCATGCTGTCACTGTCTTTGTTGATTCGTTTGTCTTTCTGGCAGGTGCATGTCAATCGCAGAAAGTCTTTACCAGCGTGGCATCATCAGGTGAGGACGGTGCCTACCGGGGAAACGCGGGAAGGCGGAAGGCAGGCGCGAACCCAGAGACCCATGGAGAGCGCGCATGAGCGCGGCAAACGAAACTGCATCCTTGGGAGGACAGGCAGATGCACAGGAAACCCGAAAAGCTTTGGAAGCGACTCGACCGTCCAGGCGGGCGTGTGCGGGGCGTCGATTGACAGCAAACTGTCGCCCGTGCTGACCCCATAGAGACTGGGGTAGCGGAGCGGTGAATGGCGAGTGGTGTTTGTGAGTTCACGTCTTGCTTTCGTTTTCCGCTTCGAGCACTTTCTGTTCTCAGCTATCCACGTACAGAGACAGAAGTTTTCTCGCCGACTATGGATCTTCTCGCCCTCATTCGAGTCCACACAGGGAGCACGGCGTGGGGCGCGTACGCTCAAAAGCTGGTCGAGGGTAGGCCGCTACTTACCGTTTTTTCTTCGTGCAGAGCCGTGCATGCAGTGTGCGCCAGGTTTCGGTATTCCTCACCTCCCCTGTTGTCCGTCAAGCCGTTTGTGGTGCCGCGGCCTAGCCACAGGCCAGACGGTTTTTTTTTCGCCGTTCCCCTCTGTCCTCGCCTTGGAGCGAGTTGGGACTCCCTGGGAGGAGAGCTCGCTGAACCTCGAGGCGGGTTTATTCTCGGAGGACCGGCGTCAGGGCTCTGGCAACTTCTCCCGCTTTCTCTTCAGATTTCGTTCAAACAGACTGGGCGTCCCATCGCCGCGGCTAGATCTCGCCACACGTACACATGGAACGGCCAGTTTCTCTTCCTGTGTCTCTTCTACGATTCGCTTCTTCAACCAAGAACACCTTCCCGACAACAGGGATGGTCGGAACACAACCTCGTGTCAACGTGCAGTTCGGCGTGCTGTGCCTGCTTTCTGCGCAATGCAGGCGACTTCCTGTGGCCTCGCGACGGAGCTCGAGACGACAAGGTACAGACGCCGACAGGGGACACCAGACGCACTGTGTGTTTTGTTTCGTGACGCGCGAACTTGCCTCAGAAGCGGGCCCAGGCACGTGCACGTTTTCAAGTTCGGTTTTGCGTCAACGTGCGTTTGTCTAATGCGTTGATATATTTATCGTACACAGACTCAGCTGCACTGGATACGTTTCGACCTGAACTTACTACAGACCTGGTCATTCTCCTGTTTCGTGTCTCTCATTCATCCGGGAGGCGAGGTCCCCTGGATTTGCATAGAGGTACATTGGGTTTGAGGCAATCTGCCATTTCCCTCCGACCAGGTTAAGCACTTGACCATCTGTTTGCTCTTTCGCATATCCAAGGAAAAGGCGTGTCTCCTCCGGTCCGATCGGTGGACTGTATACGTGTTCTCAGTAACTGGTGCGCGGTGTTTCGTACTGTCCGCCGGATGTTTTTGGGATGCGAGGATTCAACCTGCACTCGAGCTGACCTCGCGCGCTGAGCCCATGCATGTACACAGATGGAACGACGCCTAGAACGCCACTACCTGTACAGGTGCCTACACATGTAGACATATATATATATATATATATATATATATGTACGCGCGTGCGTTCGCTCATCACATCTATTTCAGCTGGCGTTTCACTCCATGTCGCTACGCTGCAGGCACATCCTCCGATTCATCCGCTGAAACTTATGCAGAGGTCGGTCCCCTCGAGAGCGCCGAGCTGTGAGACAAGGATCGGAATCCCAGCTCAGAACCCGCCTCTTTAGGCCACAGACGGGTCGTCCATGAAACCATGCCACATCACACACACATACATATAAATAAATCAACATATATGTATTTAAATCAACATATATATAAATAAATCAACATATATGTATTTAAATCAACATATATATAAATAAATCAACATATATATATATATATATCTAAATCAACATATATGTATATATACATATATATAGATCATGCATACGGGTTCGCATTGACGCCGCAATCCACAGAGAGTTAGGCCCACCGACTGACGTCGACTCCCACCTACTTGTCTGTGTGTTTCTGTGTCTCTGATGCTACAACAATATATGTCTATATGGACGTAGTCAGCATCCGGACAGTGCTCTTCTCTCTTTTGTTTCGTTATCTTTGTTCCGTCTTTGTTTCGTCACCTGTTTCCCGCTTTCGCTTCCGGTTTCTGTTCCCAAGCAGCGCTCGCCGCGTCCTCTTGCCTTTCCGTCGCCGCCTTGGCTCTTTTGTCTGCTGCTTCATTCTCGTTCGCTTCCTCCGTGCCGGTGCGCTGCTGTCTCAGGTCGGAGTTTGAGAAGGAGGACGAGTGGAAGGTACGCGCCTTGAGTTTCGCGACTCCCGACGTCTCCCTTCTTTCCTCGTCGCTCCTCCTAGTCTCATCTGCCGCACGCATTCTTCGTCGGCCCCGTTCTTCGTGCGCTTTGATTGTGACTATGTTGACCTCTGGATTCTCCATTCTGGTTGATATCTCGTATTCGCCGCCCCCTTCCGTGTGGGTTCCCATCTGTCTTTGTCAAGTTCTCAGTCCCTCTTCTTTCGTTTGCTCTCCATAGAATGCCGTTCCCCTTTTCTGTCTTCGCCTCTGCGCTCGCGCCCGCCTTGTGTGCCTTTGCGCGTTCTTCTGTCCCCTCTCTGGCGTCTCCCCTCCGTTCGCACCTTGCCCCTGCTTCCCCGCCGTCGCCCGTGGGTCTGTGCACGTGCGTTCTTGTGCGCCTTCCGTTGCGTCCAAAGACAAAAGTGAACAGCGGGGGTTTGTGCACGCGCTTGCAGCTCTACGAATTCATCACGCGCCACTTCCTCGCCTGCTGTAGGTACGTTGCCCAGGTGAAAGGCTTGCCCGTCCTGGAGTCGAGGCGATTGCGCATGCAGTTCTCTTTGCGCAAGCCGGCTGGCGTTGGCGTTCCTCTGTTGCTCAGAGGAAGGCTCCAAGCCCCGTCGTCGATGGGTTGTGCACCTGGCGTCTTCTTGGACCACATCTCGACAGGCACATTCACAAGAGACTGTGCATACACGTTCTCATCAGAACTCATGCATCTACCTCTACATGTATGCATATATATAATATATATATCTACATTTTTATTCATGTATGTGGATCTGCGTGCGCGTGGGTGTGCATTTCGTTGTTTCCAAAGGAAGGCACACACGCCCGAGACATGTGCCGCGATTGTGTTCTTTTCCTGGTGCAGTGAAGACGCGTTCGGCTTTGAAACGCGCGTGGAGATTGATATTGCAGGTACGCCCGCGCTGAGGATGATTCGTGTCGCCAAGGACTGTCTTTCGCACTGCGTGACGCCCGCGCCGGCACTCCGCACGTGTGTTCCTTTCTTCGCGCTCCGCTTGTCTCGTGTGAGCCAGCTTCGGGCACCTTCACAGAACGTCCCGCCCTGCTTTCCTTTTGGTTCCTGCATGCTGATATGCTCGGGCTCCGCCGGGTCCCCTTGGCCTCGCGGTCCACACAGTTTCCGCCGTGCTCGCTGCCGCGCGTTCAGGGGAAGGATTTCACGCCACCGGCCTCACCGTGCTCGAGAGACGATGGCTGGAGGCTTATCCCTACGAGCAGTGGTAAGCGCGCGACGAGGGACGACCGAGGGAGGTGACAGCGCAAAGCGAGGCGGAAAGCGCGCGCGGCGGGAAAACGGGCGTGGTGGGAAAACCAAATAAGGAGATATTGGAAACCCAAACGCGGAGATCTTGGAAAGCGAGCAAAAAGCGAGGAACGTCGAGGCACACAGGGCGCCAAGAGTGGAAATGAAGACAACCAATGAACCTGCGGCCAGGAAATATGGAGGTGTGCAAGTAACTCGGGATATGCTTCTTATCCGTAGCAATCGGGAGTTTGCTCTATGCACAGATCACTCTACAAATCACGGCCTACTGGCGCACGCGCCGCGTAATCCGTCTACCGGCATACCTGGCGACGTGCACTCTTGCACAGTTCACCCTCTCTCGACCGGGTTCTGTCTGTTGCTATGACACAAGCCATTCATTGATCTGCCTGTCGCCTTGTGCTCAATCAATAGAGCAAACGATCGATGGAGTTCTGTGGTGACCCCTTTAAGTCCGTATATCTACGTGTCTATGCAAACGTGTACATCTGTCTGTAATCGACCGAGCTCCGCCTCTCCCTCTTCCTTCTGCTCGGTTCCCGTTTCTCTGCCCGCAGCGACTTGAGTGTATTTGATCGGCCTAGTCCTGCGTGCCGCCACGCACCGTTCCACCCCATAGTTGCGCTCCTCTTCGGATATCCCTAGCTGTGGCTGTATCTGGCTGTTGGCTGTTTCCTAGGTCAGGGACCCGCCTCCCTCGATTTCTAGTGAACGAGCGAGTCATGCCAACGTCAATGCTTATGAGTGAAAGACACACGGAACCTCCTCCTCTCCTCACAGAAGCAGACTTGATAGACCTCATGGATAAGGTACCCTGCTTCCACACAAACCCAAGCGCCTCCCCGCTGCCATTATACACCTATGTAAATGTACATACACACATACATACATATACATGTACATGTGTGCCCGCGTACCTATGCTTATGTGAACATATAGGGATGGACTTCCTCGCCGACCTGCCTGTGTTTGCGTCACCACATTAGTGTATATGTCTTCACGTTTTTCAGTTCCTCTTTGACATCCAGTGGATATGCGTTTGGACTGTGTAAGCATCTCTACTCCTGCACTATTTCGTCGTGCTGGATCTAAGCCAGGTACACACCTATCTACCTGTCAACCGCCTACGGTCCTAGGTGTCGGACCGTCCGTCCTTCTATACGTCCTTGTAGATAACCACCGCCGTATCCGCGAAATGACGAGGCAGCTCTTTCCATCCGAGTGCTGCCTATGCGTAAGTGCCGGTATGTGCATGTTCATTCATCCATCTGCCTGGTTGACGCATTTTGCCGCTTCATGCCTACGCAGCTTCTTTCGCGATCCTCGTGCCTCTCCACAACCCCATCTGCGTGTATGCAGAAATCTGTTGTGTGTTCGTCACGCTTAGAAGGATATGCATTCGTCGTGTTCGCGACGCAGGTATGCATATATATATATATATATAAACATAAATCGGCGTGTTAATCGCCACTCTTGCTGTTGGGCACATCGCCGTTGGATGCTGTGTGTTCCGCGCACTCAAGGCATCCCCAGCCTTGGCACCTTTCTGCTTTTCATTTTCTCCCATGGCCTTCAGAATGGAATTGGGACTGACGCCACAATGCATGATCACATTCGGACAATCCAGGTAGGCATCTGGTGATATATATATATATATATATATATATGGCAGCCGGGAAGCTATGGTTGTGAGCAGATGTGTACACATTGTATGCCTCGTGGTGGCTTCACCTTCCCGTTGACACGTTCACTCTTGTCGCTAGGAGTCTGGCTAAATCGTTGGTGTGTTTCCTTCGCTTTCCGTCTCGTCGCGCATGCAGGATCGGCACTACTGCTACAAGAATGAGAATATGCAGTTCGTGCCCACAGACCTTGGCGTTGCTCTGTATCAGGTAATTTGTTTCCGCCTCCTGCGCGCGTTCCTATTTTAGCTGTTCGAAATATGTTAGAGATATATTTATTGACCCGTGTCGGTTGCACGGGGCTTTACAGTTCTTCCGTCCCATTGTCTTTTAGCGGGACGCAGCCGCGGTGCGTCTCGCCCGCGGTCGGGCCACGTCGTTTCCCACTGTTCAGTGCCGTCTTTGACTTCCTTTCGTTCGGTGCGTCTCGGAGCTTCCCTCTCGCCCCTGCGCCGGCGTCCAGGCGCCTCTCGCGCGTCCCCTGGGATTTGTGTGCGGACGCCTCCACGCGTGCCGGGGTGTGGTAGCCCAGGTGTCTCCCGTTTTTGCGTCTGTCTCCAGGGGTTCAAAAGACTTGCCGAAGTGTCGGGCGTCGACCTATCGTTGGTAAGAGCGGCCGTGCGGTGCGAAAAGGCAGTCGCGTGCTGCCGTCGTAGGCACTCAACGGGTTCCTGCATCCACCTGGAAACGAGAGCCGCAAACCACTCTGCTGACTGAGTGCAATTTGGTGTCACGGCCTGTTCCGCCGATGTCTTGCTTTTCGCCCGTCTGCCTTCTGCGCCACGGTCCATGCTTCGATTCGACGGCGTTTCGGTATCGTCATCCGCCGTGGTTCTGCATTCCCTTTCATAACGGATACCCTCTCGCCGTTGCCCCTTGCTCACAAACGCGGCGCCTCACTCATGCGATGCATTTATATATATATATATATATATATATATATATATATTTGTATGTGTATGTATGTATATATATATATATATGTATGTGTGCATCGCTTTTGTGTGGCGTCTGTGCATTTCGTTCCTCTCTGTTGGCGTCCCCAGCCAGATCTCCGCGCTCGCATGGAGGCGGACATGGCCCTCGTGGCCCGCGGGGCGAAAACCAAGGTGAGAATGCAACGCCATGCAGGTGTTCGAGTCGCTTCGCACTTTGCTTCGTCTTGCGCGGCGCGCGTCCCTCGGTGCATTGGCCACCCGGTAGCCACGGGGAACGCCCTCGCCTAGCCTATGCGGATGTGACTCCGCCGTGAGCGAGGCCGGCCTGGAAAACTGGTGCATTGCCCTGTTGTCACGCTGTGGCCAATTCCACGTGACGACCGTGTGCATGGGGATTCTCCACGAACTGCCTCGCGGTCCCGTTCCTCTGGTTCCGTCTGGCGAGCGCGCCCGCACCTCAAACTGTCGCGCCCGTCCCTCCCGCAGGTTGGGGCCCCGTCGGCCTCAACACCTTTCCCGCGAGTCCCACCGTTTCTGGCGTCGCGAATCGGTTCCCCTGCGCGTCTGCCGTCTGTCTCGCGCGTCGCGGGGTTGTTTGTGCTCAGCAAGAAGTCCTCGACATCCACCTATCGGAAATGCGGCGCGTGTTTCTGCTCCTCAAAGCGCACGCCGCGCACATGGACAGAGAAATGCGGTTCCGGCTCGGCGGACTCGAAGAGAGCGTGGGGAGGGACGGCGTCACCCTGGTCGCGAATTTCTCCGAATGTGGGAAATGCCGCGCCCCCATGGACCTCAAGGTGAGCAACGCGGAGCCGCGTAACTCTGGGGAAGACCTCGGAAAATCCTCTCAACTTTCGTTTGGGGAGGCGAGATGCCTCTCGAGACCCAGGGAGACTACCAGCAGTCTCCAGGTGTTTGGCTCGCCCAGCCAGATGCAGCGTACGCCTGAGGCACAACGCAACGGCGCCACGCAAAGCAAAGGAAGCAACACGATGTCAGCACGCGCTCCACGTGGGGCCCATCCCCGCCCAGGAAAGGAGTAGAAACGTCCCGTCTTTGGGTGCACCCTCGACACGATGAAAAACCCGTTTAAGGGCAAGATACAGAAACGGTCATCGGTTATCCCTGTGCGCAAACACCAAACGCAGCGTGGACCGGGATGCCATCAAATGGAGCAACATCGTTCAAGCGAGCGACATTGACCAATGGAGTACCAACCTCCTGTATATAAAACACACCGACAAAGTTTAATATATATATATATATATGTATTGAGTGGTGGTTGTAGGGAGATTCCAGTGCCTTACAGAGGCAACGTGGCGTGTGGAATAAAACGTGTGGCAAAGACGTAGCCTGTGCGTGAAGATGAAGCCCTCTTGCTCTGTTTTGCGACTTTCTGTCTCCCCTCTCTACCATGCTTTCAGGCGTCGGGTGGTCCCCGTGGCGACGGGAGCGAACCCGGTGGCAGGTGGGTACGAGACTCGCCTAGCGTGCAACAGAAAAGCAGAACCGAAGCAGCTGTTTCTCTTCTTCCATGCCAAGGGCTCTACTTTTGTTGCTGACTCCACTCTCCCGAAGAGCCCGCGCGAGAGCTGAATGAGACGATTGGAACGTCAGAGAAGACAGTTTAAAACACGCTGCGCTCTTCGTTTTCACATCCTCTGCGGAAGCGATCGTTGGACGCTGGTCCACGCGTCTCGAATCCGGAGTTCAACCGTCTCTCCACCGATCGCTGCGTGTCGTCTTCGCCCCTTTTTCCTGTGGCTGCAGGGGTCGGCGGCGAGGACGAGGCGGGCGCCATCCGACTACAGCAGGTACGCTGGGTGCTGAGGAACAACACTCTGACGAGAGTGCCTCCGAACTGGAAACACGAGCACATCTCGCTTCCGTTGTACCCGCGTGTGGCCCGACGGAGGCGAGAGGCTCACCTCGTCACAGACGCACGCCACCGAGTCCTTGTGATCACTGCCATCAGTTTTCTCGAGGCGACTCGGGGAGTCGTGTGACGAGGCGAGGGGTGGCGAACTGCTCGTCCTTCCCTCATTTGTACTTGGGTCTCTCGCCTGTGCTGTGCCTGGTTTTCACGTTGATTCCAGAACTTACCTCCGCGGTCGCTAATCGCTTCCTGGTGAGACGCGCTCGGAGGTCTCAGAGCCAATGACCGGCTTGGGTCTCTGCTGAAGCGTTTCTCGCACGACACACTCTCTGTATAGACGGAGGCATACTCCAGCCCATACCCCTATCTGTGTACATGTATACGTACGTACATGCATGCACATGGATGCGTGTCGCGCTGTGCATCGTTTACCGTTCTCCTTGTTAGGCCTGAGAGTGTATCATACCCAAAGTGGCTCACGGCTCCTATCAACATATATATATATATATATATATATATGCATATGTATGGATATACAGATATAGGTACATAAATGCACGGATGGATGTTGCAGTGTGAAGGCGTAGTATTAGCCGCGTAGGTCAGTCGACGTTTGCGCGGCGGACGAGTGATGGTATATGCCTGTGCTCTCGTCAATGCGTACTTTAGCATGTGACGGTGCCCACGGGAGCACGTGAACCTGCTGCTGAGACATGGATCGACTGCGAACAGACTAGATCACTGTAGGAGCATATCTCCGTCTACCAGTCGACCTCTGATCACTTTGACACACATATTGGTCTCCACTGAACTCTCAGAATTTTGTCTTTGTTTGCCATCTGTTTCATTCCGTGCAGGTTTGCACGAGGCTCTCACAGGGTTGCCAAACCGTGCTTCTTCTCCCCCCCAAAGGCGACCTGGCGCCGCACGCAGTCCGATGCGCCTACTGCAGTTTTCAGGTAGGCGCCGACTCCGTACCCGATGTCGTGTGTGTCGCTAGGGCCGCAAACGGTTGTCAAGAGCACGCAGTGCGTTTCGGCAGAAGGTCGACCGCCCCAAAGACTCAGACAATGCCGGTGCTGTGCACTTCCGTTTTGTCTACGGGGACATTCATCCGGCAGTCGAGCGGCGCTGTGTCCCCCTCGTGGGCGACCTGCGCGGTGACACAGGCTCGCCAAGCCTACGCTGAAACGTGGAGGCGTTCAGCTGGTGTCATCGCGGGAACCTTGCAACGGTACCATATGGGCTCGCGGAGGCGATTGAAGGCATCGCCGCCAGGCTTGCGGATGTTCAGTGTCGCGGAGATCCCCCTTCCCCCAGAATCGCCGACAGATGCGAACACATGACTCGCATAGAAGGGTGAAGGGCGTAGCCGTATGTAGCTACATCTGCTTCGGCTTAAATGGAGTTGCATGGGGATTCAAGCACTAAAGTACGAAGAGGTGCGCGCGGTGGCAGGTGGTGCATCGTCTCTGGCGTTCGCACGCCCGTTTGTCCTTTTTGGTTTCCTACTTGCCCTCGTTTCCCTTCTTCAAACCTCCCCTCAGGCCCTAAGTGTCACGAACACGCACACAAAAAAGACGCACCAGTTGTGTCCTCAGTGTTTCCGGAACCCCCCGGTAGGTCCCGGAGGGAGAGCTGAAGGATACGAGCTACGAGTGTCGGCTAAACCGACGCTGTAGGTGTAGGACTAATTCAATTATTTCTCAGGTCCAATCCTCTCCCGGTGTGCCGCATGGCGGAGCGATGCACAGCGGCCCCTAGAGAGGACCGCGACATTGCCCAGGAGAGACGATCGAAGCCGTCTAGAAACTTGCATGTGAGGGCGGGAAAACAGGCCTCCAAGCGGTAGCGCGTGCGAAAGATTAACACCTACAGCTGTTGATACGACGCGCCCATGCCCCCGATACGCGTTTCGACGTCTGTGTGTGTATCATCTACTCAGTCCGAGGAAGCGAGTCACCTTCAGGGCGAGGCTACACTGCGGTGCTTTGCCTGCAGGCATTCCGTAGGTTATATCCTGGTTTCCTCCGATAGGCAAGGAGACGGGTTTGTCTATGCTGTTGTTAGGCTTAGTGGTTTCGTTTATCTTCCGCTTGCCGTCGTACTTGGGCCCGCTCATTTCCTGCAGTTCCAAAAACTCTACCTCACACGTTTGTCCGCGTGTTTGCGTTGGTGCGTGGAAGGCGGCAGACATAATTCTCCTCTTTCAACTCCTGCATTTCGTAATTGTGGCAGTTCCAATGAACCCCCTATGCATGTTGTTTCTTATGCAGACATGCTCCCTGGCCCACCGATCGCGCGACTCGTGAATTGAGTGCGTTTTCTGCAAAGGACAATGAGCACGGATCCGTGGGCAGCCGTCGCGAGATGCATGCCCGTTTCCTCCCTCTCGGGTTTGACCCATGTATCGGAGTCTTTTTGCGGAATGTTTTTTTCGGGTAGAAGCGTTATTCCAAAAGGTTCGTGACGACCTTTGCTTTTCTGACCAGCATCAATGTGTCGACAGGTGGCCGGGAAGGTATGTGGAATCTCAAGACAAAACGCAGCATAGGTGCCTTTTTTCCAATTTTGGTGACTTCTTCACGCGCCACGCTGCTTGGCGCGCCCGAACACCGCAATAAATCGAGGAGAGAGGGGAAATGCACAAATTTCTTTCATCTGTCTCCGGGTTCAGCAGGTTTGTTGTGCACACTACCCAAATGCCAGTCAGGCCACAGCGTAAAATTCTCAATTCGGTATTAAACGAAGCGAGGAGCTGCTTGGAGTGTTTCGCAGAGCCTTCCAAGCACGTGTGGACACAAGGGATACACCTCCAAGAACGCCAATATACGGAATGTCTCGGTGTTTCGGACGGAGCGGGACTATTGCTGGACCTCTGCCGGCAGTTTGTGCGAAATCTGGATATCGATGGACAAAAAACCGAAAGCGGTTACTTCATTAAAACTGGCATAGCGAGGCCACCACCTGCTTTGTGTCACCATGTCAAAGGGTCCATCAGCTCCTTTGTTCGTAGACCACCTGCAGATCGAACATCGTAGGCGCAGTTCGTCTCTACAGAGCTCCGTGGTCTTCCCTCTCTGCGTTCCTCCCCTGAGACTTCCTTCCACATTAATCTCTACAGAACTCATGGCCCTCTCCTCCTTCAGACGTCTCTGTACAGAGAGCGCATTCCATCTTCTGTCGCTCACAGCATCTCAGCCGTTAACCGCCTGGCGGGTACGCGTCCACCGGTTTACTCGAGATTATGCTGTGGAATCCCCAGTTGAAACACATCCAAAGTAGGCTTGAAAGGCAGGCGTAGTGTAAACCACGCAAACACAATGAGCGTGAAGAAGTAGTGATGATTCATCGGCTGACGGCTCTCTCTAGGCGCGCAAGTCTCTCACACACTGGCGACAGCATGCACGACAGTGACCGGCTTGCAGCGATTTCCTGAGGAAAACACGGCAAAACGGCGTCTGCTGTTTTTTGCGTGCGACCGCCCCGGTCTTTCTCCTTGCTTCCTCCTTCTTTCGGTCACTGGACCCCCTAAGCGGTCTTTTCTGCCTTTTGTTGTCGCTTTTCGTGAGGTTCTGCTGACTGGATTTGGTGGACGGTTCCCCCTCATTCGTTCCGCCGAGCTGCGTGCCACGCGTTCGTTTGTCCTACAGCCGGAGGTTAGAGGCCTAACTGGGGGGTGGGCGGACGGTTCCGCGCTTCTTCTCGGCCACAACGAATCTCGTATTGGTTGAGACTTGCTGCAAATAAATATCGAACCCCAACACGCGTGAGAACGCTTCGGAAGAAATCCGCCTCAAAACGTTACACACCGCGTCCTGGCTGACGCACCGCCACTGGGGATGGGTCCGTTGGCCTTCCCAGCCGCTGAATCGGTCGATTAGCTCGAAGAAGCTTGGCATCGATGTTTGCACTTGCCCACCGTTGCCTCTGCGGCAGCGGGGCGTGTGTGGCGAGTTTGTCTTTTTCTGATCCGGACGCTTTAGAGCGCGCTTTCTATGGCAGCGGGTTTATTTCTCAAGCCTTTACCAGAATGCACGACTGAGCCATTTTCTTGCCGCCCTTATCAAGGCAGTGTCCCTACTCACCCCCGGAGGACGACGCGCCTGCTTCCCTTTTTGTCAAAAGGCGGTACGAACAATAGTGTCACACCCTGAATCGGCGCTGTCGCTCCGAGCGCCGTCACCCTCTCGTCGTTTTTGCGAGAGACTCTTCCGCGTCAAGGACGGCCCGGAAGTCCGTTGCCGTCGGTGACCACGTTTCTCTTTCTGCGTAGCCGTCTTGCCGAAAAGTGAATAAACTCCCTAGCCGTTCATGCGCAAAGGGTGAGAGGAGAACTGCGAGTCCGTGTGTGCGGGCGTCTCTTCTACTTTTCCTCCATCACCTCTCGAGTGGGTAACGTGGATGACGCTAGTAGGACACGCGACACACACCGATTTTGGCGGTGGAGCGCGACGCAGGAACGAAATCGTCTTCTAATTTTATTTAACCGTCTGCTGTGTTAATCAATGAAGTTTTGTCTTTTCTGCGCTCTTGTGAGTGAGATGTGACTCTAACGGGTTCCCTGCACTGCAAGGTTCGCGGCAACGCAGGTTACAAGGTTCTGTTCACACCCGTCTCAGGTTCGCAGAGGGGCAGTCTTAGCAGGCCTCTCTCTTCTCTCTAAAATGTAGACACGAGGCAAAACTTGATTTCGCCGCCGCGAGCTTAGGTAGCCGTCACAAACGAACCCAAGGTTCCTCCGGCCTACTGCGTTTAGGGGCCGTCGCGGCGGGTATCTCTCCCTGTGTGGCCGCCGTTGTTACCGGCGCGTACCGGGCAAACCAGGCGGAGGACACACGAAATATCGGAGAGGCGTTGCCCTTATTCGATAGAGCGGAGGAATGGAGAGCACCACGACGAGGGTAGAGCCACCGGAGTCAAGGTTTGTGGTTCAGCTAAGGCCGGGGGCCGCCGTTCGATGGCAGCGCAAGACGTCCGTCTGCCGTGTCTTCCGCTGGTGTGTAACAAGCACACGTCTTGGACGTCTCCGCACTGTGCCCATATTCGTCGTCTCGCCTGGTATATGGGCGCCGTTTGTGTCTCCGCTTTTATCTCCGCCCACATCGTGTTTTTCGCATCAGCCTAGTCTTTCGTTCGAGTGCTCTGGTGCCTTCTCGACGGACATGTTCACCGGTTCTACGCAGACGCGGCCAGGAAATGTTCCAGGACTCGCGCTGCTGCGAACCTTCTCACTCCTGGTGTGGCGGCAAGGTTTTCGTCGTTCTCCGTTAAGACTGCGGCATTCGGGTGCGTAGCGGGCGCAGGCGTGGAGTTCCCTGTCGGTGCCTCTGCCCAGAGCGTTCCTAGATTTCTGAGCGCTGTGGATTTACAGTGATTCGGTCTGTGCTCGTCCCTGCCAGTCCAGAACCGTCCTGCTGTCCTAGCGAGCATTAGGTGGTAGTATGTGGGAAGATCCAACACGTGTACAGCGTTCCTCTGTCCATTCCGCTGCGGGGGAAACGGCAAGCAAAGAAAGGGGGGCGGCGAGTGTTTCTTCCCAGGCGAGACCATTCGCTGATGAACAAAAATCGGGCACAGCTCGTGCTCTCTTTCCTTCGTCTGCTCTACCGAGCTCTGGAGGAAACGACGACTTCGGAGACCCGGAAGTCGCTGATACGAGGGACGTGCTGGCCTCACCTGTTTCGCGTTTTCCTGCTCACCCTGCCAGATCGCTTTTCAGCGGCGCTTCGTCTGCGAGTGCGTCGGCTCTGGATGCGCGTCAACGAGTTTTGTCAGCGGAGCGAAGCCAGCTACATGGAATGAACTCTCCGGGCCGAAAGCGGAGCACTGGCGTGAGGCACGAATCCGAGCCGAACCCACTGGATTCCGAGCTTTCTAGCCAAAGCGGAGACTTCGACTCAGGTCCAGCTCTGCTCCGTCATACTTCTCTGCTCGACGCCCAGAATGCAAAACCCACGTGGTCTCCGCAGGTCGCCCGAAGTGGCAGCGTCACGAGCTTCAGCAGCACCAGCGACGCGTCGTTCCCCTCAGAACTGACCCTCGCCGACGCGCGACGCTTGTCCCAGGATGCGCTGAACGACGACGGAAAGCGAGACGAGGCGGCGGGAGGTCGAGCTCGCCTTTCCTCTTCCTCGTGGGAGGTCGCCGACGTACACCCGTCTTCTACTGCCTCTGTTGCCTGCCCCGCTATGTCTTTTGAAGATGCCCGTGAACAGGCGCGGCGCGGCCAGCGGCGGGGCGAACCGGACGAAGCGACGCGTCGAGGAAGTGCTGAGAACTCCGCGCTTCCTATGCGTCCGTCACCGGTCGAGTCTGCAGAAGGGGAAGCACAGGCGTTGTCTGCAGGCGCCCTTGAAGCCGGCCTTTTGGAGAGGAAAGATGACGGAAACGGTATGCCCGCAGCGTCGACTCCGCCTCGGCAGGTGACCGCCGTGCACCGTGTCAAAATGGATGTCCCTTGGCAGCCACCGGCCGACTCGCCGTCGTCTCAGGCCGGGGGCCGATTCCCTAGCCCGACAGCCGCCCACGAGGCACACCCGCTGGAAACTTTGAAGTCTTCACGCTCAAGCACGAACGCGTTCGAATCGCTTCTCCACTCAGACACCGCCTCAACACAGGCCTCGTCTCTCACTTCGTCGTCCGCGTCTGCTGGCGCCTGGCCTGACGCGCTGTCAAAAGAGGGAAGGCCGGACACGGCGCCGAGTTCGATCACCGCTGGACAGGTGGAGAGCGACCTGAGGCAGCCTTCGTGCGGCGTCGGGCGCGGAAGTGTCGCCTCTGGGTTTCCGCTTCCGTCGCCTTCGTCTCCGTTGCCTGCTTCTTCCCCGTCACCTCCTCGGCCTGGCGTCCGTCCGTCTCCTGTGGAAGAAGCTCAGGGGGCAGGGGCGAGTCCGGTCTCGCGAACTGCCCGAGCCGAAGCCGAGAGACGGCGGCGGCTCCGGAGGCAGCAGGAGACGCGGGCGATGCTCCTCAACAGTCTCAAATTCACCACGTCTCTTCGAGCAGACCCTAGCTGTGAGTGGAGTTCGCGACTCAACGAAGAACGCGGCGTAGCCCCCATGGCGTCTTCGCAGACGCTGCAAGTTTGCGAAGGCTCAGGCGCTGCGTGCGGCGGTGAATCGCGGCCTCCGAGCTACAACGCAACACGGGGTGGTGGGAGCGCTGCGGCCGCGTTTGCCGCAGACACCCAGGGGTCAGGAGTCTCGCGGGGGAGTGGCGGAGACCAGAGTCGGACAGACGGACGCGACCGGGCTGGCGTGGGGACACTCCAGCGAAGCGCGTCGAGGCTGCCGCCGCATCCAAAGAGCCCAGTGACAGGGTCACGCCGGCTTCCCTCAGTTCGCTTTCTTTTGCAGGCGCTCTTACGGGCGAAGCGTGCGCCCGCTGCCGGCCCTGGAGGCTCGGGACCCGCTGCAGCGACTGCGGCGGGCGACAGTCGAGCGGTACAGGGCATGTCGCCCTACCATGGATCTGCATCCTCCTGGCCCACGCCAGGGTCAGCCGGAGGCTCGGACTGCGAAAGTGAGGCGTGGGCGGCACCGACGGGCGGATGGAGCCGCCTCGGCATGCCATGGAGGCACTCGCTGGGCTCGGCGGCGCGTCAGAGCCTCGCGCACCCCGACCGCGACTCCGGCGACACCGCAGGTGAGTCGTCGCGGTTGCTCCTCGAGTTTGACGACGAAGTGGCGACTCCGGCGAGTACGTTGACAGTGAGGAAGCCCACAAACACGCCATCTTGGCAAGCGGCGCTCTGTTACAGCACAAGGCAGTATACGTCTCTCGACGTGGCGAATTTGTGTTTTTACACTAAAATGACTGCGCTCTTCGAGGCGCACTGGGCGACGATCCACCCCCTCGAGTGCGTCGTTCGGACGGCGCCTGACGAAAAGTTCCCCCTGCTGTCGTGGCGCAGAGGCCGGAGACGGTGGCATGCAGAGCGACGACGAACTGAGGAAGGTTCCGCAAACGTCCCAGCAGGGAAAGGCCAGCAAGGAAGGGGGGGACGGGACGGACTCGCGACGGAAAGAGGCAGACGAGGTTTGCAGCCACAGGAGGAAGATGAAGCGGATCCAAAAATGAGCAAAAGCGGACCCGATTTGGTTCCGTTCGTCTCACTCTCCTACATGATTCCCTGTTTCATGTTGCGTGCCTTTCGGAAGCTGCTGATCAACAGAACGCTGTTGAAGGAGATGATGGCCGAGTTCAAGTCCAGCACTCGCCGCACAGGCGAACTGCGACGCGCGTCCCTCCTTGACGAGAGCAAACCAAACGACACAGGGTTCGGTTCTCGCCCCGTGCATGCCCGAGCTGGAGCCGCCGACCCTTTGATCTCGCTGTCGGCGGCGCCGGGGGTGTCTTCACCGCGTAGGCCAGGAGACGACGGCGACTCAGGTACGAATGTGCACATGGACGAGGCGGGGGACTCGACCGCGGGAACGCACGCGGCGGTATCCATCTCGGTCAGCACTGCCGAGGCCTCGCAAGCGTCCTGGTCAGCAGAGTACGAGGAAGGGAACAAGGCCAGCTTCGGGCAAGCTCAGCTACCTCGGTGCTCCACCCCGTCGGTCTCCCTCCCAACGCCCCCGAGTGGGCGTGGGTCCCCGTGCCCGTCCTCTCCATATGGTTCTCCGGTTTTCGTTGCGTCGCCTCTTCCAGCGTCTCCATCGAACCGTCTTCCAAATCCCCTGAACTTGCGTCTCCGTGGCGGGCGACTCTTCGCTCCGTCCGCCGACGTTCACTCTCCGTCGGCTCAGGTGCCGTTCAGTTCCCCTGCGGCCGCGCCGGATTGCGCGTCCTCTCCCCAGACGCACCGGCCGTCCTCCCCCTCTGTTCACTTCACCTCGGCCTCGTCTGCTCAACCACCAGTGAGCTCGACGGCGTCGTCCCCCCACCAAGTCCTCCACCTCTATCTGTGTTGCGGAGGGAAGGACATGCTCGCGCTTGACTGGCTGCCGTTCATCAGTCGCTTTCTCCACTACTCCCTTTCGGTGAAGGTCAAAAATCTCCACTCGCGCGCTGCAGACGCCGCCGCTGCGGCAGCCGCTGTCGCCGCCGCTTTCAGCGCCCGCGCCGCGACGCTCGACCGCGACGCGGCCCTGGCAGGGGCAGCCGCCGCCGCAGCTGCCGCCGCGACTGCAGCCGACGAGGAGATCGACCGCAGCAGCAGCGAGAGTGACGCCTTGTCGAGGACGGAGACCGACAGTGAGGGAGCGGCGGAGGCGGCGCAAGCGGCGGAAACTGGCGACTCGCGAAACGATGCCATGTGCGGCCTCGAGGCCGCACGTGCCGCCCCAGAGAAGGCTCGCAATCTACCAGCTGATGGAGAGCGACCCGCGGTGGCCGGAGCGGGAGCACGCACGAGTCGGAGCGACGAGACGCAGGGCGGCGAACGGGACGACGGCAGGGGGCCGCCCGCGCTGCCTGAAAAACACCGAAGGCACTCGGTTTTCGCCCCTGCGGCTGCCGCCGCTGCAGCCGCCGAGAAACGGTGGAGGTCGCTTCTCGTGGCGGGCGAGGCAACCCCGTGGGGGGACTCTGAGAGGCGCCGCCGGAGCCTCTTGGCGCCGTTCGACGCGCAACAGACGACTGGCGGGAGGTTACCGGGTCGAACCGCAAGCGTGCCTTGTTTGGCGGGTACAGAGAGGATGCGGACCGGCCAGCGAGAAGACACAAGACCAGTGTACGCACCACACAGACGAAGGGCCAGCCAGTGCACCGCTGAGGAGTTTGCTGGACTCGCGGCTGCAGCAGTGCGAAGTATCCAGGAAAAGGAGGCGGAAACCAGTGCGCGGGAGAATGGTTTCGAGAGCCGACTGCTCAGTCACTCTTCGTTCCCAGCCGCGAGGCACCCGGTCGCAATTCAAGGCGGACAGGCCGGAGAAGGTGTCGCTCCTGTGCGACGCCGCGGTCCGACGCCCTCGTCTTTCCCTTCGTCGTCTCCGCATCAGGAACCGCCTACGAGCAGAGTGGCCAATGAAGATGAAGGAAAGCCAGGGGTTGCTAGGTTCGTTCCCGGCGGACCGCCCCAGGGTCATCTGAGCCCGCCGCGCCTGGCCTCCAGTGGAGAGAGGAAGGGAGAACAGGCCCCTCGACACGCCGCGAAGGCCCCGGGTCCCGGCGTCGCCGGATCCTGTCCGGCGCCGCGGGAACCTCCGTCGCCGTCCTCGCTGCCTCGGTCGTCTTCCAGCTCCTCTCGCAATCGCCATTTTTTCTGGTCGTGCCCGTCAGCCCCCGCGAGTTCCGCGGCGCCTCCCGTTTCGTCCCGGTCGGGTGGCCACCCAGCGCCCTCCCTCGTTCCCTCTCTGCCGTGGTGGACCATAAAAGAGGTCGAGGTTCCCATTCTCATTTACATGAACGCAGCCTTTGTCTTAATCGACTATCCGGGCTACGGCGGCAGCACAGGATCACCTACGCCGGCGGGCTGCGTGGCCGCCGCGTTGCGCAGTCTGAATGTCGCCATCTTCCACCTCAAGAAGCAGCGCGGGGAAGACGTGAAGATCCAGATCTCGGTGCTCGGCTACTCGCTGGGGTGTGCGGTTGCCTTGCGGACCGCACAGGTCATTTGCCGGCAACTGCTGCGGCGCGACGAGGACGCGCGGCGGCGGGAACGGCGCGCGCGGAGAGCGGGGAAGGAACGCCGCAAATGCCACAGCGGCGAGACAGACAAGCGCGCGGACGTGGCCGACGCGGAACCCGAAGGAAAGGGAAACCAGGCGCCGACACATGGTGCAGCCGGAGAGCAGGGAGAAATCCCCGAGACCGGAGCCAAGTGTGGGAGGGGATGTGAGAGGTCTGCATCCAAGCAGAGAGCGGCGCAGTTGGGTAGGCGCCCCGCGCAGGACGATGCACAAGTGCCAGTGTGCTCGCCACTCTTCGCAGGTCACAGAAGGGAAGCGACAGCTGGACCGATACAACACGAGCTCCCCGTGGATCACACGGCTGCACATCCGGCTACGCTTGCGAGCACCTCCCTTCTTCGGCAGGCGCCGGTGCCGGTCGAAACTCGGTCGTGTCCTTCAACCTCCGCGCCGTCGCCTCCTTCGTCTGCCGGTGTCTCCACTTCCACGGGTTTGCTCTTCGCGGGCCCCACACCCTTGTCCACCGCGGGGGCGGGGGCTTCCTGCTCCCGCGGAACGGCCCTGGCTCAAGAGGTTGAAGGTGCGCGTTGTCCCGTGGGCGGGGCGTCTTTGGGCTTTGTGGGGTTGCCGCGCCAAGGGGACGAGGACGCTCCACCTCAGCCACTTGTTGGGCCTTCGTCGAGGTCTGTCTCCCCGCTCGGGGCCAGCTCGACGCCCTCGGCCAATCGGTCTCGTCTCGAAGCAGGTCCGAGGGCGGATGCAGCAGAAAGGGGAGCAAGCGCGGGCGGCGGACGCGTGGAAGCTGCAGGAAGTAAAGGCGAATCCAGCACGGTGCGGGCGTCGCCGTTGCGTCGCTTACAGGAATTCCTTCGACACAGGCAGAAGAAAGCGGGCCAAGAGGACGGCAACGACACAGAGAGAGGCGGAAGGCCGCAAACAGCAGCGAAGGAAGGATACAGAGAAAACGAGGGGGAAATTGCCATGACTAGCTCAGACTGCGGAAGGATGCATAACGACGGCCTTGGGTCCCCGCGCCCTTCGGTGTCGCCTCTGATCCGACAGTGTCTCTCCGGTTCCACAGATGGCGCGCATGCGTCAGCCTCGGAAAGGCGAGAAGGAACAGAAGAAGACAGCCGTGAGGCGACAGCCGATTCGTTGGACACGCGGTTGCCTGGAGGCAACGGCGAAAGCCACCGTCGAGAAAGCCTTCATATCGCCGCGCCCCGTTCGGATTGTGAGCAGGACAGTTCGTTGTCGTGTGGTTCATCTGCTAGAGCGGCGCATCGCTCGTTGGCCCCTGCAGCCCCCGCCTCCGGCTCCGCACCGTCGTCCGACTGCCTCGATGTGCTGTCTGAAGGGGGGACAGAGTGGGGACGAAACAGTGGCGGCGAGCTAGCAGCAGAAGGCAGAGACAGCTTCACCCACGCGAGTGAAGCAGCCGTGGAATGTCGGAGACATCTTTCTGAAGATGGAGAGACAGCAATTCACCACGAAGAGGATGCGCGTCCGTGCCGTCCAGGATCCGACGATAGTTCGGGTGTTTTCGCAGACGCGGCAGAACGCGGAACCGGCGAGGCCACAGCAGGCCTTCTCTCGGAGCTACCGTCGTACCGCGACGACGGGAGCTCGCCCAGCTCGACGTCTCGCCCCCTTTTCAAGCAATCCCCTTGTGGTCCAAATCGTAACCCGACGATCACGCTCCGCACGCTCTTCCCTTCGACCTCGAATTCGTCTCCGGCCTTGGCCTCGACTTCGACTTCGTCGTCTCTGTCGAGTTGCCTGGCTGAGCGTCACCGCATGACTCGCGCGCTGAGTGTGCCGGCGGTTCCGGACGGGTCGGAAATCATTGCGGCAGTCCGAGCTCAGCTCGTGCATCCCGCGGGGACGACGGAGAAGTCTTCGGGTCCGGCGCGGGTCTCGGCCGCGCGTTCGCGGTCTCGGTCAACCGGGTTGGCGCACTCGCTTCTCCCTCATCGCCTTCGCTATTCGTCAGCAAATGCTTGGAACTCTCCTATGTCTGCGTTGTCTCCCTCGCGCGCGTCCTTCGCTTCTGCTGTCTGTGCCGTCTCCGGTGTGTCTGCTGTCTCGTCGGCCTTGAGCGCTGCGCGCGCCGGGGGCCGGCTCACGGCCCGCGCACGCACGCTCACGTCTCTGGACGAGTTGCCATCGCTCCGGACCGTCGTGAGTCACTATCTGGATGGGCGAGCGAGACGCGGAGGCAACGCTGGAGCAGCGGTGCCGCCGGCGATAGACGAAGAGCGAGGGGAAAACAAAGGGCCAGTGGATGAACACGAGGAGAGGACGCGACGCGCTCAGGGCGAGAGTACGGAGCACGTGCACGCTTCGTCGTGTGGCGCTTTTGCCTCGCCCCTGGAAGCCACGCCGATGCGCCGATACCGCGAAGGCCAACCCGTGGCGCCGGCCTCCCGTGGCGCACCCACACCACCCGAGGCGGTGACCTTGCGCTGTGCACAGGAACGTCCATCAGCAACACGGGGAGCGGAGAGCCTCGCGGCGGACAGGCACGACGCTGGAGGGATAACTGCAGAAGAAGCGGATGAGTCAGAAGGCAGGGAAACGCCGCATGCTCAGGTGAAGTCGGTGAGCTCCGAGATGCAGCTGGCGGGGTCGGAGGCGTCGAGTCCCTTGTCAGGGCCTTTCTCTTGGTGCGACCGCGCGAGTCACGACAACGGGTCCAGTGGAAGCGGCGGGCGCAAGTTGGCGTCTGATCCATCTTCCCCTGTCTCGTCGTTGGGTCATATCGCCCACGACTCTCCGTTTCCTTCCTCCTCGTGGGCGCCGGAAGGGAACGGCGAAGAGTCTGCCGCCTTTGTGTCTTCGGGCTCGTCGTGCTACTCCTCGGATGACTCGTCGTGCTACTCCTCGGATGACTCGTCGGACGAAGACGACACATTCAGCGAGTTTTCGTCCTCGACGCTCGACGAGGCGTACTGTCTGCCTACTGCCTTCGCGGAGTTCCGGTGCTTGGTCCTCGTTGCGCCTTTCACCTCAACAGCAGACTGTGCGGCACACTACCTCAATTTGCCGTGGGGGATGCACGGTATGGTTGAGGCGTTTATATCTTACATTCAAGACGAGTGCACCCGGTGGGACAACGTGGCATGCATGCGGAGTTTATGCCGCATTTTTGACGCAAACCCAAAGCTTTTCGCTGGCGTCGGCCTGTACATTTTCCACGGACGGGACGACCGAATCGTCCCTCTCGCGATGGGACAGGCCCTCGCCGAGACCGCCCTGAACTGCTCCTCGTGTGTCCACTCTCACAGCGCCGTGCAGGCACGAGCGGAGGGCGGCGCGCGCGACGGGCCGCAGGCCGGCGTGCACGAAGACGGGAGACGAAACAGCCAGGACGAACGGGAAGATGAGAAGAGAAAACCGAACACATGCAGAGGCGAGCAGGTGGATCACGTCCTCTCAGATCCCAGTGGGGCGAACACCCCACGTGGAACGAGGCCCCGCGAGCGACCGTCGTCTGCGTCGTCCTATTCGTCGACGTCGAGCACAGACGTCTCGTCTGTCTCGATGTTTGCAGCCGGGCACAGACCGCCAACTCCCGTGTCCTCCCTCTTGGGCCCAGGGGACACCAGCCGCCGACGCCGCGACGTGCACGTGATTGAGACGGAGAAGGATCTCCTAGACGTACTGAATTTAAGCGACCAGCGCCGAAAGGCGGCGACGATCGGCGACGGCCAGACGGGAGCGGCGACGCGCGAGACAGAGGATCGAAGGGGACGCCGACCGTGGCGACCGTCGCGTGGAGAGTATGGTGAACACCGGGGTGAGACAGCTTCTGAACACGAGGAAGCGGCAGCTCGTGGGGGCTCGCTTGCCTCCGCTGGTGTTTCTCCCCAGTGGAGTGAGGAAGTGATGGGAAGCTGCGGCGACGGGGTCGGAAGCAGTGATTCGAAGAGCGAGAATGTCCAAGAGGAAGAAGGGAAAAGAAGACCCGTGCTTCGCCTTCCGTCCATTCCGTATTCTGAATCGCCGACTGGGAGCTCCAGTTCCCGCGACGGCGATAAAGGCGCCCACAAGGGGGGCTGTCCGTCTCCGTTTCAGGAATCCCGCGGCCCGCAGTCGGGTCGCTCAGCCGCTTCTTCGCGCCACTTCACTCCCGCGGGTGTGACGGACACCTCGTCGCCAGCCGTCGGCCGAGAAGGAGAAGGCCGAGATGACGCGGGCGAAAGAGACGAGGATGGTGCCAGACAGAGGAGCCGAGAGGAGGACGCCGACGACGCTGTGCCGCAGGAGTTCTCTCCAACCCACGCCAGAACCCACCTGGTGGCTGTCACTTCCCTGTCGCCCACGTTTTATGGGACGCGAAGACCCATGGACGCGGCGAGTTCAAGACAAACGAAGGATGCACAGGAGCCAAGCCCGACACGGCCGCCGGCCGGCGCGCCGCTTCACCGAAGCCCAGTGGATGTTCTCAGCGAGGACGCTATTCCAGCTCGACCGGGCGGGGAGGCCAGAGCGATGCAGGACCGCAGTGAAGCTAGACGACGGGCGTCGAAGATAGACAGAGACAGGAAACGGGACGAAAAGAAAGGAAACTATACGCGAAACTCACAGAGAGCCTCGTCTTCGTGGCTACACCCAGAAGGACCAGGACGGCGGAGCTGCGTCGGAGTTGGCGACAGCGGAAGACGGGAATCAGCACAAACCTTTTGCCCACTTTGTGCTTTGGGACCCCACGCAGAGGTGAGTTTGTCGGCCACAAAGAGTAATGCGTCGTGCGCCCTCCCCATCGTTTGCTGTGAATGGGTGGGGAGGGACGGCTCGGCCATCTTGGTAATTGGCCTGTGTCTCGCTTTTCTGCTCCTTTCCACATCGGGGTTTCTTGCGCGTATATGTCCAGTCTCTTACCTGTCTACAGGGGGGGTACGCATATGGTTTCATTTTCATCTTTTTTATTATGGCCACCTACTGGGGCAAGCGTGTACCCCCGCATCCCTGGGCAATAACCCTGGAAAGCCGGCGTGTCCCGATTCCGACACCGTTTGCCGAGTCACGTATCGCGAACTACTCGCACAGAGAGAGAGAGATGCACAGCGTTGTGGTCGGGCTATTTTGGTGTGGCCTATACGCCTGTCTCTGTGTGCACACGCATGTGAGGTTTTTGCAGTTAAACCACAAGTCGGTATCAGAGTGCTTTTGTCTGGTCGGTCTTGTTGGTTTGTATACGTGATGCATTGCCGCGCGCCTGACTCTGCTCGCCTGTTCGTCGCTGGCTTTGTGGTTTTCCTCCTCAGCTTATCGACGTCGGGAATGCAGATCACCGGACGATTTGCTCGTCGCCGGCCCACCAGAAGAAAATTTTCGCCGCGCTGTACGACGATGACGTCGTCCATGTGATCTGCTAGCTGAAACCGGAGGAATGGCCGGAAGGGAAACGAGGGCTCCAGTCTTCCAGCAGAAAGGTGCCGTGCCGCAGTCCCCCTCGGCCACGTTTTCATTCGGCGAACTTAGGCGAAGGCGTGTCTCCTGTCTTCCCTCGTAGTAAACGGGTTTCAATGATTATGCCTTCCGTGGCTGACAAAAACTCCATGACTGTAGAAAACATCAGATTGTTTACCTACCAGATTGTTTACCAAAACCTTGTGGCTTTTTGCAGTTCATTGTACGGAACAGGTAACAGACTGCGAGACGGCCGGGTCGTTGTAGTGTGTGTCTTCCAACGTGCCGCACAGACTGGCCACACTCGCCGTTACTCGGACGAGCGAAGTCCGTAACAGGACGTAGCGTCATCGTTGCCTGCGGCGACCGCTCACTAGCTTTTCCAGGCACTGGCGCGTTACACACAAATGTGCGTCGATCAATATTCACCGATCTAAAACGCACAAGGGGCCGTTTCGCTCCATACCAGGCGTAGCCCGCCACCGCGTGTGACCGAGGGTACATGCAGCCGCGGTTTTCCCGACGGGCATTGCCGCTGGCTTAGACCGATGTGGAATTTCCGGAATGTAGGATATACTGAAAACCAACATTTTCAACTGTCGTAAGCCATCCAGTGAGGTGCGTGCTCAGTCCGCGTGGCGCTGCGCAGGTTGGCAGCAGACTCGCAGCAAAGACGAATTATGGCTAGTGTTGTGTGGGCCGTACCCGCCCCGACATCCGCAGAGGACCGTGAGGACGCGTACACACTCCGAGAGGTCGCGCGTGCAGCAGCTGAAACGGTTAAAGGAAGTCAGCTGTCGAGCGTGACGCCTGTGTAGGCGAGGGATTTACTCGTAGATTCGGCCACAGCCGACCACGCCCCGGAGATGATTCCGCCGCTTGCTTGTAGTCAGTTCCTGTTTGGTGTTTGTGGTTGCCGAGAGGGGAAAAAGGAACCGAGACGGGGTACGCCTTCTACCAGGGTACCATTCGTATGTGAGAGAGACACACACAGAAAACAAACTATGCGGTGTGTAGTGAAACCGTGGGAGCGTTATCGGGCGGACTGGTTCTTTCCTACCGTGCTCCGAAGCGGTGTCGTATAATTGAGAGTCTGATCGCGGCACGGTTCGGAGGGTTACGGCCAATCGAGCCAGCCTCAGAGCGGAGCTCGCGGAGCGTTACCGGGTAGTCGGTAGCGGACAGTTTTTAAAACGGAAAGTGTTTTTGACAGTGCTTCACTGGTGTGCTGGGAGACTCGGTATTCTGCACACTGCTCCGTAAGTTTCCTTTTCCGTGGGGTGATCTTTAAAACCCGGGATTGGCACTGTGTCGCGGCGTGGTAGACGTCGTCTTGTCCACCTTATCGTCCACCCACGGCAGCGGCTCTTCCTCGCCTAGCCGCTGCATTGCAACAGAAAGCGACAAGTAAAAACGTAGATAAAACACCGCACTTGCACGGCATTGTGTGAAGGACCCCAAAAGGCACCGACGTGGATACGCGCAAAGAAGCGACTACTCAACCATACAGTGTAGCACATCGCAGCCACGAGATGTGGGAACGGAACGGTAGGAGGAAATGGAAGATATGTACGAGCGGATTCTCCCTGCGTCTGTCGCGTTTCCCAAGGCGCTCGACAGCCGACGGCCCGACTCGAAAGCGTAGCCGCAACCGTGTGGGCAACGGGCCTTTCTGTAGGCCGCACCTTGCCATCGCCTGGGTGTAAAAAACGTCACCCACCCATTTCTTCAAACTGCACACGGAATGGTACAGGAACCCGTAGTCGCCCAAGATGCACAGAAGGAGAAACGCACAGAGGGCGTCTGCGGTGGTGCACCGTCAAAGGCTCTGGACCGCGTCAGACGAAAACGGCGAAGGAGCGAAACGGAAGAACGCAACTCACATGAGGGATACACACGACGAGAGCGGCATACGCCGCGCGCCTTCTCCTCTATGGCTTCTGTCTGGAGGCCGCCGCAGACTTACCTCCCACCCAGGAACGCTGGGAGGGGCTGACCAGACGTCAGGCATGGCTGCTGACGTGTGTCCTTTCTTGACCTTCCTTCTTCACAAAACGAATGTGCATGCAGACAGTCCCCCGTACTGCGGGCCGGCGCCTCTCTTACCTGAAGCGCAGCGACAGCCGGATACAAACGTGCTTGGAGAGCCCCAGCCAGGCGCTCTCGTCTCTCATCTCGTCCGCCCCTGCCTCTCGCCTGGAGCCGGGAGGCGGGAGGGGAGAGCGGCGACGAGGCGTGCTGGTCACGAGGGAGAAGCGGCGAGAAAGGCAGCTCCCCGAGGACACGCAGGTAAGGAAAGGCAGCCGACTCGACATCGGCCCTAAGGTTCGCCTGCGGGAAAGGCACAACGAATGCGTGCAGCCGCCCTTTTCAGTAGCTTTCCGGCACACGCACGCGGCTGGATTCTCCAGTTTCTGGCGCCTGGACAGGCGCGTTACCTGTGTCATCTGCGCGCTCTACCTAGCCTCAAAAAAAGTGACCGCGACCGTCCAGCAGAAATACCGTGAAAATAACACTTCAGGCGTCCACCCGGAGAAAAAGAGCGCAATGAGGAATCCCGCGGACTCACTGCGTGTGGCCGCTCGATAGACACTGGCTGGCGTCTGCAGGAAACAGAGAAACGCCCACGACAAACCGAAAACCGCTGGTTGCCTGCCATGTGGCGACGTGTGCCACGGCGCTGACATATGGGCCGTCGCCAAGTCCTCATTTCGGCTCCAAGTCCACCGCGTTTTCTATTTCCCTACAGAGTGCCGTCGCTGGTGGCTCGGACGACAGTCCTCTAATCCGTGGTAACACACTCGATTGAACACCCCGAGTCATCTGTAGAGAAATGGATATTCTCTGCCCCATACGGTCTCGTCGAGACGGTGGTCACACGTATGGATTCCACGTTCGCGTGTATGCACGCCATGAAATTTCACACCTATTGCGCTGCAAAAACCTGGATCGAAAACGCGCGAAATGGTGCGTCGTCCGCCTGTTGGTTTCTTACTGCAGCGACGCAAATAAAAGCGCCTTGTTGACGCCCAACGGAGCTCCTCTCTTGTCGCAGGCTTCCTCGGGCTCGGGAAACACGGAGACGCGAATCTTCCCCGTGGTCCAGAGAAACTTCAACGTGCGGGCGCCGTCCAGAAGTTCGCCTCGCTTCAAACAGGTTTGAGCGACCTCGACTAGCAACTCAACATTTTCTGGGGAAACGCAGCAGAGGCACGGAGAGGGCAGGAACGCAAGGGAAAACAGTCGCGGACGAGTGCACTGTGAAGAAGGCAGACCCCGGGACGGAGACCAAAACGATCAGGAAAGGAATCCGACTTCAAGGCGCATCTACCAAAGCCCAGAAACATGAGACGCGACGGTGGAAGGTGTGAACGCGACTACTCGAACAGCCGGGGCATGGAAAAGGGGGCGGTGCGAAGGTTTAGTCAAGCACTCGCTGTTTGTGGAACGGAATAAGGACACAGCCCAGTCACCGTCGACGCGCGCGTTCGGGGGTTTCGTGTGCTTTGTATACGCGACGAGATAAACTGGGAACCCGTTGTGGGTAGCGGTCACTTGTCCACGGATTAGCGAGGAACCCGCCGACACGAACGTCACGAAGATTTGCTTTTCGTTGCTTTTGAAACCTGTAGCTACCAGGGCAGCTCTTCCCTTGCTCAGCCGAAGCACACGCCTTCTGGCTGTACATACACTAGGCTAGCTTGTAACTCCGTTTTTCACGCTTACCTGCGGACAGCGTGGCCACGGCGGGGAGGACGAGTTTGTCTTTCCGTTTGTGCGTGCCTCGCTCGGCGCGTCTACCTCCGGTCTCATCGTCAGCGTCACACCCGGATAGCCATATGCGCCGGTGCGGTTCCGAGTCCGCTCTCTCAAGTTCATCGTCCCGATCGCGGCTGTCATGCCAGTTTGCCTTAGACGTGAGTGGTTCCGGGATTCCCGCCGTTGCGTCCGACGGGGTGGCCGGGCGGTTCCCAGGCGTTGAGCGAGGCGAGGACGGAGACAAGGACGAAGGGGAAGAGGCGACGCGAGCGCGATCTGGGAGAGGCTGTCGCGAGAAAGGAGCGGTGTACAGGAGCCAGAGGAGCAGAAAGAGGCAACCGACCCGGTAGGGGAAGACAAATTCTTCACTGAGCGTTCCTCGGTCAGGCGAGTCGTGAGTCGAGGGGAGCGCAGGATGCGTCGAGGTAAACGAAAGGCCCAAACTGTCGCCGCTGTCTTTGAACAGCGAAGACGGCGGCCGACGCCGGGACGCCGGAGGTGGAGCGAAAGCAGATGCAGAAGGCGGAGACGAGAGCAGAGCTGGCGGCAGGCGGAAGAGGTCCGAAGCACAAGAGTCAAACACAGAGATCCCAGTCACTGCGTTTGCAAACACGGGTCGCGGGTTGCCCGTAGAGTCGTTCGGGCGGTGAACACGAAAGACAGGAAGGAGCACTCTCAGTCTAAACGCGTGGGGCACCGCCTTCGAGATGTCGTCGCATCTCAGCTGCGGTCACAACTTTTGACCGATGTTCTCTCCAAATGGAGACTTCCTCAACGTTTGCGGTCTGCGGAGGGCGCGTCCCGACCCCGCGCTCCAAGGCCGCCATAGGGCGCCGCACAACAAATTCGGAACCCCCAGCAGCCATGCACTATCTAAATATGCACATGTGAAGAACTGTATCTGTCTACCTACAAAGGGCTACCTCTCCACAAAAGAACTCCTTGCGCAGCTCTTCTTTTAGGCAGCAGGGGCGCGATGTCGCACAACGGGGACTCGACAGTTTGCGTTTCAGCTGTTTCCTTTTGTTAAAACAGTCTCGCTAGGCTCCGCCGCTCCGCGTCCCGGACGCCGCGCGCTCACCTTGCCACACAACCAGCAGGAGTTGCCATACTTCCTCCTGGCTCTCGAGAGCAGCAACTTGGTGGATGCACGAGAACCGTCTTTTGTAAAAGAGATAGGAGAACACCTCCAAGGCGCCCTCCTGCATGAGCGTGTGCGCTTCTGGGGCTTGGCCGCTCCTCTCCAGTCGTGTCTGTTCCCTATCCTGGTCCTCTGCTTCAGCATGCAGAGAAAACGGAGATGAGGGAAAAGAGCCGACAGGCCTTCTGGCCTGCCGCCCGTTTCTTTGCGTTTCCCCCGGAGTCTCCGGAGAGACAGGAGACCCAGAAGCCTCACGCTCTGGTCCTCTGTCCCCGTCGTCAGACGGCTGCAGCGTCGCCCTCAGTGCGCAGGCCTTTTCTCGCTCCTGCGCTCCGCGTGCGTCTCTTTCTCGGACAACTGCATCGACGAACGCGAGGAGGAGACCGTGCATGTCCCTTTCCATCAGCCGGCCCCGTCCAGGAAGAAGAGTAGGGCGATACCTGCCTCCCCACAAATCTCCAAAGCGCCGCACGGCGCGCCCTGGATGGGTACCGCGCCCGGAAGGCAGCATGGACAGCAGAGGCGGAAGCGCGGAAAGGAAAGAGATGCAAAAAGACGACCGAGACGTGTCGACGGGACGTCGCCGGCAGCGAAGACTGCGCAGCGGCGAAGTCGCAGTGGAGTTACACACCGCGAACGGGAAGTACGAAAAGCGAAAGTGCAGGAAACAGCGAGAAGGAAGGGAAGCTAGCAGATGCAGCAGACATAACAATTTGGGACACGGGATCACCGATGCGGCGGGTGTCTGTCCACCGAGACAAGGAAAGCAAATGAAGTTTCTGTGTCTTCTGCACCGCCCTCAGTTTCCATTTCTGCTGTTTCACACGCGCTGTCGAACAGGGAAGGCAGCCCAATTATTTTCAGGGTTCCTTCTAGTCCCCATGAAGGAAAAAAACGGGAAATGCTGGTGTGCTAGAGGTCGCCAGCTGACACAGCGGAACACCGCGCCTGATCCACAGCCAAGAAAAGACAATGGAGCGGCACCAGACCATGGAGGGAAACCGACGATCGTTTCAGAAAACGACGTGAGCATCTAAATGGCAGAAAAGGAGGCGTTTCTTGACAAACAAAATAGCGGATAAACTGTGTGTGTCCGAATTCGGGGACATACATCTGCTCGTCGCGTGCTTTCAGCCGGATGTCCTGGTGTCGATGCTTCTATGACGGTAGAAGCAACACTCACCGGGCACGGTTTCTTTTAACAGGACACTTGTCCTGTATTTTATGCGCTACGCACTCGTCACACAAATTTACGCTTAGGATGACCAACGGGCCAAGCGTGACAAACATGCTTTCCCGAGGAAGAAGTCGCGAAAGAGTCGTTTCGCGGACGCGAGAATCGCGAAACCTGCGCGTCGCTGCCTGACATCCAGATGTAAAACGAGGGCGATGCACACTTGCAGTAGCAGCAGCTTCGGCATGAGTGTAGGCGTGAGGATCTTCGCTCTTCCCCTTTCTGTTCAAAATGATTCCGCAAATCTGTAGCCACCGTTCGCTGCTTCTCTTCTTCTCCTCCTCGCGAGCGCCTTCATCCGACTCAAATAGTGGTACGCTCTAAAGAGTCAAAAAGACATCACGACAGTGACCGATTCATCACCGGTGGGCGAGGCGCATCCCAGTACGGGAAGATATGGAAAAAGAGAGATCTGCCGCGAGGAAACGATGCTCCTGAACAGGCGCTGGAAGAAGGATTGTGCAGGCTGTTTCGGGTTCGCTGCTGTTTCTGGAGCCAGGGGGGGGATTCAGTGTGCGGCAATGCGTGTTACATGGTGTGCTCGTTTTGCCGCAAAAGAATCAGGGAAACCAGCCTGGCAGCGCGTCATGGTTTGGAAAAAGACATGAAAGCTCTCGATCCGGAATGGGGTGCGGGGCCGTGCCTCAGCAGAAGATCACTACCGGTACAAATGTACAGGGTGTGTGTTGCGGGAAAACGACAACCGGAAATAATGTGCATACAAAAACAGGTTGCTGCGTTCGTGATGCTTAGTGAACTCGAAAGGCACCAGCAACCTGCGTCCTTCCTTACAAGGAAAGACTCGTGTGGGTGGCGTGTCGGCGCCGTGTGCAAATTTTTGGACGTTTCACCGTTGACGACACAACTACCGCCGGTGGAGGCGCACCTTCACCAGTTCACGTCCACCGAGGCAAAAGCCACGGACTTTCTCCACGGTACCTACTGCAAAGTTGATACACCACACCTGGTTTCCAAGGAGTTGGTTCACAAGTCGATAAAACAGCAAAACAGGGTGCATTTCCCGCAAAGCGAAGACACAGACAGCTGCCATAGCCCTCGAACGTCGTGAAAAAGCTCGCACATGGCGGGGGGGTAAACCGCGGCAGGAGACATGCCGTCGAGTTCCTTGCATGGAGCCGAAACTTCCACAGGAATATTCGGACTCTCTAGCATTGAATAAGAGGCTAAAAACAGAAACGAAGACGATTTTCCCAAAAAAAAGTACCCCTTTTCGTTGTTAGCTGTGCCTCGCGGTCTGTCGTAGCAGACGTAAAGCCTGTACCTAAAACACCATTCTGCTACTCCAGAGTCGCGCAACGTGAGGCGCGTGTCCGACGTACAAGCGGCTGAGCGTTTCCAACATATCCTGAAGAAACGGCGCATCGCTGCTTCACAGGCAAGTTCTCCAGAGGGTCGGACGCGCTCTACATTCCCGAATGATTTCTGGGAGCTCCGCCCGGTCAGTTGAACCGAGAGGAGGAGGCCAACACAGGCACTACCTCGAATTCGGGCTCGTCTTCAACGGCATCAACCGAGATATCGGACGCCTCGTCAGGTTCGACAAAGCGGTGTTTGATCCGTTGGAGGCGGTCCCGCCTGCTGGAGTACGTTCGAGCCCGGCGACGCGTCGATGATCTGGCTTCACGCTCCAGCGGCCTCGACAGGAGCTCTTCGAGGTCCAGGTGGAGCTTGGAGTCGTCCAGCTTTTTTTTCTGCTGCCCGGTCCGTCTCTTGCGTCTGTGCATATAAGTCCCGAAAGCTGCCGCACCGACAATTGCAGAAATGAACAGGAAGCTGAGCGTGAGTTTGGAGCTCGCGGGCATCTCTGCCGCGAAGGCCGGTTCACTAGGAAGAGACAGCACGCCCTTCTCACGGAAGACTGCGGCGTCCTTTTTCTGTTCTTCCCTTCGATCCCTCTGCAGCTTCTGTTGGGCCAAGTCGACAACGGTGCGCAGTTTCTCATACAGCTTTGGGTCACTTCGGTCCATGATGTACGGATTTACCATCCGTTCAAGAATAGCCTCCTCAAGGTAAGCCATACCCAATCCTAGAGAACCCATGGCTACGCGGTCTTCAGGGCGAAGTTGCTCGAGAGCATTCGCCGCGCGCTTCCTCGCCTCCTCCCTTCCAATCTCTATCACTTCCTCAACTTGTTGTTCTTTGTTGACCCTCCGGAGCGCCTGTTCAAAGTGAACAGGTGTGGTGAAGTCGATCTTCTCCGTTACCATGCCCATGAATTTTTCTCGGTTGGACCTAAGCTCCTTGAAAAAGTCCACAACTGAATGGAGAGCTTCCGTGGTCTCTTGTGAGGGCGAGATAACTTCAACGCTGGAGATGCGCGATGCCACAAGTTGTTTCACTTCAGCAGAAACGTTGATGTTGTGGAGCTTGTATGCCAGGGCCGGGTCCTCTTGGATGAACTCAGCCATCGCGCGTTTTTCTACGTCAAGAGCGAATTTCTGGAAAAGACTTTTGACAACGTCTTCGGTATCAAAGCGTGGCGCCGAAGGCTGCCTCTGTTTCGGTCCCCATGGCCGTCGGGTACTTCGCGGTGTCTCCGGCGGTGGCTGAGCAACCGTCAAGTCCAGGACAAGGCCGTCCACTCGGAGCCTCTCGCCGAGCTCCACCAGTTTCCTTGCTCGCGCTTCACGGTCAGGTCCGTCCAATACGAGTTCGCTGGCTGTCGAATACATTGTCTTCCTAGGAATGCCCACAAAGCCCAATCGCGCTGCGGGATTTACGTCTCCCTCGTTCTCTGGCGGCAGAGAGTCGGAAGCATCAGGCCAGTGCAGTTCCTCGCTGTCAGCTCCATCATCTGAAGCCGCTGCGTTTGTAGAAATGAGTGTGAAGGAGGCGCTGATCAAGATAAACAGAATGGAGAGTTGGGGGCCGAAGCGTGCAGCCCGTTGGCACCCTGACAAGGCTGCCAGCGACGTTGGCCGCCGCAAGCTGGAGGCCGGCATGCCGAGGAAACGCGGTTGGGCGGGGGGGACCGTAGATTCTTCCATCATTTCTCTGGAGGCTTGGAATGGGTGCCCAGGCAAAAACAAAACTGTTCCGAGGCTGCCTGTGAAAGGAGGCGCATGGAACTCAACGAATTCCGGGCGACCAACCGCCCGACACTGAACGTCTCCTCTATAACGCACAACGGGCGGCGGGCACGCTTGGGTAGGGGAGGAAGGCGCAAGCTACCCCCAGAAGAGTTGGGAGGCGCAAGCAGCGTATCGTGTCTGAAATTCACACACGTAATTGATCCCTTCTCTACGCACTGCCACGGGTGCTCTGCGAGCGGCGTACGGCGCGTGCACCCAGGAGGTCGAGTGCGAGCAGGCTCGGCAACAGGCGGGCAAAGCTGCAAAGGTCCAGGGAGGAAAAGTCCGACGACGGAGAGCAGAATTCAGTCGAAATGAAACGAAGGGCAGAGAGGTGAAAGAGGAAGAGTCACTGACAGACTTTGAACTTTCTCATTTGGCGATACGTCACACAAAAAAGGCGAGTATAACCCCACGGCCTGCTCGTACACACTCTTCGCGGGCACAGTGCCACCGGGCAGCGGCGGCGCCTTTTTGAGTCCCTCGGTTTGGGGGCACTTTGCGAGGCCCCAGACCCGCCGACTTTTGGAACGGAGACACATTTAGCCACGCGCGACAAGCGCCACGTCTCCGCGAAATGCTGGCTTCACTCCCGCAGATACATTAGATTCGAGACGGGGCTGTTTTTCCAGGATGTTGTTGCAGTGTGCAGTTGGGATTTTCTAGTCGTTGGCCATCGTGTTGAGCACTTGTGTTTCCAAGGGTTGTTCCTAACTGCATGGCGGGGACTGGTAGTCGAAATGTGTTCCACCACGGAGACGTCCGCTTGCTCACTTTCACTAGGGATTCTCAACATTTTCGCTGCACCGAGATTCGTGAGTTGTTGTCCTCTGGAGAGACGCCCTGGAAAAACCACCATATAAGGAGTTGCCATTTCGGGATACGAGGCGGCTCGATCCTTTCTCGCTGGCAGCAATAGTTACCTGAGCAGGCAGGTGTCCAGGTGAGGGCTACACGCATTTGTGTTTCGTCCAAGCACGCAAAAAGAACGCGAGCAACTCTGAAGGGCACAAAGAAAACTGCGCGGTTTCTGTTCGATGTTGATAGGGTCGGAGCATGAAATTGACAAAGATGCATCCACAGGTCTCCGATGGCGTTCTTCTCTGGTCCGCGGTGGCGGGTTCCGCTTGTGAATCTCTACGAAAAGCACCAAAGTCAGGTTTTGCCGTTACACCTTTAGAAGGCATAGTCAGGGATGTTATCGAGAGAGAAGCCGAGCTGTTCCCCTGAGGAAATGTGAAAATTCTGGGCAAGTGCTGCAGATTTCGGCTCGTTCCATCGGGCGTCTTAGGTGATGGTACGAATGGAAGGAAGCGTCATATACACACCATCGAGAGAGAGGAAGGCAATCGCGGCAGCGTAAACGGCATGATTTCCTGTCCGTCGTGGCTGACCGGACACTGGCGTAGGGTTGTTCGTCGTGCGTCGTGCAAAACGCTATGTGCCAAGCTATTGTGTACCATCGCACACGCGACCAGCAGTGGGAAGTAGACTTTCGCTTCCTTGGCAAGACCGCCGGCTTTGTCGCGCTGGATCAAATTTGCTTCACTGGAATACGCCGAGTGTTTGAGAAGCGTCCTCTCGAAGCTTCGTCGGTTTCTCTGGTTTTCGGTCGTGGTTTCGGAACCGCTACTGAGTCTGGCGAGCATCCCTCCACACCAATTGGCAATATCTATGCTGACAGGACACGCAACAGTCATCTTGCAGCCGGTGGCGGGGAGGTGGAATATCCTCTGGCGTGCAGATGTATGCATTATTCTCGGTCTGCCACTGAATAGAGGTCTTATCATTAAGTGAAGCCGCCAGTTTTCTCCGAAGAATCAAGGTCTCTCGTGGCAGTCGCATCTCACAAGCATCTGCCCGGGCCCAATCGGCAACTTCTGAGTCGTGCCTGATGGGAAGAAACGCTCTCAAACGTGTGGCAGCTCTTCTTGTACCCGGACACACAGTTGTGTGCACACCTGGCTATAGGAGACTATCGTCAATTTCAATGCCACATTAGAGCACTCGTCTCCCCGTGCGGCTGCTAACCTCTGCCATCCAATAATTGTGCCCTGAAGTCAGCATGCCCACAGGAAACGAGGTGGTCAGACCCCCGGGAGACAAGAATGCACAGTAAACCGGTTTTTCGCGCGGTTCAGAAGCGCTACGATGGCTCTGCTGCTGGGGGCGTGCTTCCCGGTTGACGTGAACTCCTGCAGATGACCAAGGCGAAAAAACGCTTGAGACTAAACCTCGGTTGTTCCCTGTTACTCATTCTGGCTCCAAATAGGTATATCTGGAACGACTGGCCTCTCCTATTCGTGTGAGGCAGTCCACCACGTCCGCTACGCATGTTGGCATCCATGGGGATTACACGACAATCAGATGCAAGTCAATCTCTTCGGCGTATCGTGTACCTGGCGCGGTACACAAACAACAAAAAGTAGAGCTTGCAGATGCATAATGGCGATTTTAGCAAGAACGGTGACGGCTTTTTTTGAGTACAGGCCAGTAACGGCAACACTCTTACACGTTTACGGGGCTACCCGTAGAATCTGTCGTTTGTTCCTGCTTCGACCGTCGCTAGTGTTTCTGATGTTGCATCTGTTTAGGCTGGCAAACCAATATCAACAACTGCGCACAAACGGTCTCGTGGAGTTGTGCATGCCTCAAAACTGACTGAGTTCGGCACCTCTCGGTAGTTGGAGTCCTCGTATTGAGTTGCATTTCGTTTCTTCACGCAGACACTTGGCGGAATCACCACCGATGTAAAAGCCCTGCGTTAGGTCACAGCACACTCCAAATAATTCCTTTCGAGCAAAACAGTGACAGAGACCCACGTTGACACGTATTTTTGTTGACAAAAAGTACGGTTTTATCTCAACGCCACGTCTCCAGTCGTGAGGGCAAACAGCTGGTCAAATTATCATGTCGTCATCTTGCACGCTTTGAAGTCTGCACACACAGTGGCGATGAAGAACATCTGGTGAACAACAGACAGAACAATCATGCAGACTAAGACCTGAGGGATCTTTCCTAATTTTTCAGTTTTTTCTTAAGGCAACCCCGCGATGTGTTGGCCCTGATTGCCGGCCGCCTAGCCGACGGTGGAACTTTGCGCGAGATCAGCTTTCGCGGTGTCTCCATTCTTCCCTGTGGCTGACCGTCTACTTTTTGTACCCTTGTCCGTGCCACGTTCACCGGATCCTGAAAAAAAGTCCTTCCCTTCAGTTTTGCCTTCTCCCGCAAGGTATGGGACTGTTTTTTGACAACAGTCTCTCTCCCACTGCATGCTCGGGATTCGCGAACTGGCTGCATAGGGTCCAGAACTTTTTATCGCGTCGCGTTTTGTTTGAACGTGGTTTCTGTGTATCAGGTCTTTTCATGTCATGAAATGAAGCGACACGTCGGCGCCTGTAAAGTTCACCTCAGTAGACCGGTCGTTCTTTGGGATCACTCCAGTTTATGGTTTTTCTTGTCAACAGCGTCGCATACCCGCCTCCTGCCGTTGAAGGCAGCGCCGAAGTCAAGTGCCGGAGCGAGACAAGTTCATGAATGTCTTTTTGTCCCTTGATTTACCCCTTTCCTGTTTAATCATTTTGTCGCCTGCGTCTGTTACTTGCGACCGCAGACGCTGCTTTGATGTACGGACTTATTCTCTCCCCGTAGCGCGCAGTGTTTTTTTACGTCAACGGCGGTCCTGTTCCTCATAGCAAAGGTTGAGGAAGTTCTTTCAGATTCTGACCACGCCAGGGAACCGTTGCACCGCTCTGTCTACTAAACATTGTCTTTTTCTCGGCGTTTCACCTGTATTTCCCTCTTAGCCTTCCTTTCTTCTCGTCACCTACATTTATTTCCGACCGGAATCTCCGAAAGTGCGCTGCCCTATCGAGGATGAGTGGACGCCAAGACGAGAGCGCCTCGCTGGACGCTCTTTTCTCTGCCGCTCGTCGTCTGCCTCCACTGACTGTGGAGGAATGCGCCTTCGACGCCGAGTCGAAAAATTGGGTGCCGCATGCAGCCATTCGAAGACTGAAGAAAAAAGAAGTCCAACAGCTTCGCCATGTACGCCTCATAGTTCAAAAGGCCCCCACAGGTACACTGCTCGATATGGGTGACCAGCCGCCCCACCGAAGCCGGAAACAAAACGCGCAGCGAGGCAAGGGGTTTTGAGCCCCGCTATATCTCTGCAAAGAAAGCAACAGCAAGGTCCTCATATATATAAACATATACCATATATATATATATATATATATATATATATATATATATATATGTATGTACACTTCAGCGCAGACGACGTGAACTGTTTGCTGGCTTCTTGCAGTGTGGCCGCGTATAGTTCCCTTTTCATATGTTCGTTTGTTCACTGGGCGTGCCGGTAGTTGATCGCGCGGTTGGGGCTGTGCTTGGGTTTGTGCCTCTTCAGGGCAGAGCAAATGTCGCTGCTGCGGCGGAAAGATCGAGAAGGGCGAGGCGCGTCTCGGCTACCCGACGGCGGATCCGCGAGGGGCATTCGGTCTCCTCACCTGCTGGCTGCATCCGCGTTTCAGGTGTGCCAGAGTCATTCTCGAGGAAATTTTGCAGGCTCAGTTGGGAGACAGGGACCGCACGGATATCGCGCAGCTCCTACAGAGAACGAAGGAACAGGAGGACAGTGAAGAGGCCGTCAAGGACGAGAAGGCAATCAAGGACGAGAAGGCAATCACGGACGAGAAGGCAATCAAGGACGAGAAGGCGATCAAGGGCGAGAAGAACCCCCCGGTGGGGAGGGACAGCAAGGACGCGGAGCGCAAGGCAGATAAAAACGGTAGGGAGAGAGAAGGGTGAGGGAGAGCTTGCAGTTTTTTGTCACGGTGGGTAAACCACAGGCATATAAATACACGGACAATCGTTGTGATGCGTGCTGGTGTCCCTGTGCAGAGAACTGTCTGCCACTCGATCCCAAGGAAGAAACTGAAGCGAGCGTCTCCACCGCCGCGTCGTCGCCGTCGTCTCCTTCGCCTTCTGGGTCGGCCGTCGCCTCCGTGAACAGCACGCATGCGCTCTTGGGTGAACACCTCGAACTTGCTGCTCTGTGTCACGGCCTCGACGACCTCGAGGCGGCGTCTCTGGCATACGTGAAGGCGCAGTTCGGCGCAGCGATTCACAGCGTGGTAGCCCGTGCCGACGCGGAGGCTTTGCTTGCGGCAGAGAAGAAGAACGCAGATGGCGATGCGGAATTCCCTGAAGATGACATTGCCGCGGTCATGCGCGACATCGTTAAACGCCGAATTGAAGGGCGACGGCCTGCGCCGTCCGACCTCATGGTATCGCTCCTCCCTTTCCAGGAAGAGGGTCTCTGGTGGCTTTGCCGACAGGAACAGTCCGAGGTGCGAGGCGGCATTCTCGCCGACGAAATGGGTAAGACTGCGCGCGGGCGAAGCCGCTCGCGACCTAAAAAACCCGCGCCAAGCCCCGGTCAAGGGCCAGCGGGAAGGCTGGACAACACGCCGTGGACGCCGGGGGCTCGAAGCCTCAAATTACGTAAATACATCTATAAATACATCTATAAATACAATATATATATATATATATTCTAGCTCAGAGCTGTGAGCACGGCGAGATGGCCAGACAACAGATGCAAGTCCACACTCTTAGAAGCCCCAACAAGGAGGGATCATCACTGCCGAGCTCAGACGCCTCGAGCAGCCGCTGCGTCCTCCGACGTGGCAAGCAGCGCTGAGGTTCCCTTAGGGTGAGGCTTGACTCGTCGCAAAGGCCATTAGGCTGTGGCCCCACAGACCCAGAATGGTCTCTTCGCATTGCTCGTCCCTTCGACTGGTCGCCCCTTTTCTTTCGCTTCGTCCCTGGATCTTGTCCTCATGGGTCTTCTGCTAGTTGTACCCAGCGCACCTCGCCCGTGTGGTCTGCATGTTGCGAGTGCGCGTTCCCCTCTCTTTTAACGCACGCGGTTCGTTTTTTCTTGAGGCTCCGCGTGACTCTCTTCCTTCGTCGCGTGTGCCGCTCAGGTATGGGTAAAACGATTCAGATCATTTCCTTGATTCTCGCACGTCCGTTTCCTCCTCTGCCTCGCCCCCTGCGCCCCAGTGCGTCCTCCCGCGAGAGACATGCGCTGCCTCGCGTCGGGCAAACGCTGGTGGTGACGCCTCTGGCCGCCCTGCTGCAGTGGAAAGGCGAGCTAGAGAAATTCGTCAGACCGGGGCGACTCTCGGTTCTCGTCTACCACGGCCCGTTTCGCCAGGGCCTTAAGTCAGAGCTGGAGAAGCACGACGTCGTGCTGACCACCTACTCGACGCTCGAGCAAGACTTCCGCCGCGAAACCAACAAACACAAGGTTCTCTGCAAGGTAGGAAGGAACCGGAAGGGAGTGCGGCAGACGAGGGAGAAATGCGCGCAGGGACGCGCGAAACGGCAGGAAATTGGATATGCGGGACACGCCTGAGGGCGGGGTCGCAAAGAACGGGAATCGAGGCGGGAGGGAAAATCGCAAAACAGAACTGACAAGACACACATGCTGGGAAGGCGAGGGAGGGAAGGGCGGCGAATCGAAAGGCGGGGAGGGAAGATGGCGAAGCTCACGGGAGGCGGCAAACACATGAATGAGGACGAGGAAATGGAAGGCAGGGAAACGCAGCGAAACCGGCAGACGCGGGAACGAGAAGGGGAAGCAAGCTGCAGCTGTCTGCGGGGGGTCAAACCGCTCGGCTTTCACGCAAAGTTGTATTTTGAGCGACGACCTGAAGCTGACGCTTTTTTGTTAACACAGGCTGGACCGGTTGTTCTCCTCTGTAGGGCGGCCAACTGTGCCTTTTCTTTCCGTTTCGAGGTGGTTGTCTCCACAGTCGCCGGGGGCGGCGCGATTTTGTGTCCCGCCCTCCACAGTCGCCGGGGGCGGCGCGATTTTGTGTCCCGCTCGGTGTCGCCGTCGTGGCCTCCCTGCCATCGCTACGTCGGTGGAAGTCTCCCTTCTTGTTTCTCCATCTTGTCGTGCTGCCCTGAATCCCCTGCGCTGGTCTCTGCGGTTTCCGCAACGTCCGGTCCTGTCTTCCTGCGTTCCTGTCGGTTTTCAGTACTGCGGGCGTTTGTTTCTCCCCGACAAACTCGCAATTCACCAGCGGTATTTCTGTGGGCCAGCGGCGGTACGGACAGCGAAGCAGCGTTTGACGACGCGGAAGCGGGGGACGGAGAAGGCGATGGAGACGCTTCAAATCACTTCTGAAACGGCTCCAATCGTGGTTGAGGAAGACGAGGGCGCCGGAACTCAAGAGCGGGGCCGGAAGAGAAAACGGAATGGGAGCAAGGGGGAGGAGTCGAGGCAGGACGGAAAGGCAGGCAAGCAGGCGTCCTCGTCTTCTTCTGCGTCTTCTTCCGCGTCTTCGTCGTCAGCGTCCTTTTTGCCTACCCCTTCGAATGTGATGAAGGAACTGATGGCGGAGGCGAATCGGGATCTCCGCGATGTCGGGCCTTCCTGGGTCTTTCCGAAGCCCCTTCGTTTCGCGCGGCGTACGCCGTATTCGCCGAAAGCGGAGAACGGGAGCACAGCTGCGCAGAACGGCCAGGCGCCGGCGAAGAGAGAGCTCACGTCCAAGGACGACGCCGCGGCCTCCGAGGCTTCTGAAGATGAAGCCGAAATCAGTAGAGCTGTACAGCAACTCCTCGAAATGGGGTACGATCGCGACCGAGCTCTGGCGGCTGCGTTATCGTGCAACGGGAGCATCGAAGACGCCGTGCAACTCCTCGCGGAGGACAAGGTTGGGGGCGACGCGGGCCAGCGCAGTTCCGACGAAGAAGAGGAAGAAGAGAGCGCGCGGGCCGAGAGGGACAGAGCTCGGACGTTGCGGCACGAGCTCCGAATCAGCAGAACCGATGTGCCGCGACAGAAGCTTCCTGTGCTCCAAGGGCTCCTCAGACGCTGCGGCCTTCCGACGAGCGGCACGAAGCAGCAACTGGTCACCCGTCTCTGTCGATTCCTTTTCGAAGAGGAGGACATGTCGGATGAAGCCGAGGCGTCCGGCGAGGAGCCCCGACGCGGGGACAGAGGGCCGAGGCGCCGCGAGAGGCCAGCGAAGAGCAAGAAAGGGGCGTGCGGCGGGTTGAGACGAAGCGGGGAAGGCGTAGACGGCGCATCGGAGAACGAGGCAGCAGGCGAGCAACCGCGGCGTTCCCGAAGACTTCGCGAAGTGGCAGAGGCCGCCCAGGAGATCCAGAACGGGGGATCCGCCGGAGGACGCGAGGCATCCGCCAAGAAGGGCGGGGAGAAGGCTCGGACGACTTGCGCCCCGAGGGGCGCAACGACGCCCGGCAGCGCGAGCGCGTCCACAAAGCAGACAAAGGGGAAGAAGGCGCCCGTGTCGAAAAGAAGGAAGAAGGCCGAATGGTGCAGCTCGTCGTCCTCGTCTGACGAAGATTACGAAGAAGAAACAGACTCCTCGTCCGTCAGTTCCGCCGCAGACGAGGAATCCTCGTCGGAGGCGTCCTCGCTGTCGCCTTCCGAGGCTGAAGAGTCGGCGGACGAGGCGCCAGCACGCCCTCGGCCAGCCGCGCGGCCCGTCGCTTTGCCTGCCTCGTCCACGACCGACGAGGACGGCGAGCCGGCGGGAGGTCTCGTGGACGAGGAAGAGGACGAGAACGACGAGGCGGTCAAGCAGCTCTTGCGCCAATCAATGTTGCACAGCATTCTGTGGCAGCGCCTCGTCCTTGACGAGGCGCACCGCATCAAGTCGCGGAACAGCAGCACTGCGCAAGCAGTCTTGGCCTTGCGGACGGCGACCTTGGTCTGCCGAAGGGAGGGCGAAGTCGTCGCGGTGCATGCAGCGGGGAACGGGGATCGCGAGGACGCGGCAGGAACCCTGAAGGCGGAGACGAGCAACAAGCGGAACCGGAGAAAAACGAAGGCGGTCGAGCGAAAAACGCCGGAGAAAGAGACCAAGACGACGGGCACAGAGACGGAAAACCACGCAGAGACAACCGACACCCACCTTGAGGCTTCTTCGACGCAGCTTGCAAACGGTGGAGGGGCTCTGGTTCTACGAGAACGAAAGGAGGGAGAAGAGGCGAGCGACGAGGTCGCGTGGGAACTGAAAGTCGGAGGCAGTCGGTGGTGCCTAACGGGCACGCCTCTCCAGAACCGGATTGGAGAGCTTTTCAGTCTTGTCAAATTCCTCAGAGTTTATCCCTACGCCTACTACTTCTGCAAGAGGCCTGGATGCACGTGTCGGTCTCTGCACTTTCGCTTCCACGAGGGCAAGTAAGGCGACTGAAAACGCTTCGCGCTGTCTCGGCGTCGCTTCCCGATCTGCGCCGCCTGGCGCCGACTGCCTCCGCCTGGACCGACGCACAGGCTTCGACCTAGCCCTATTCTCCGGCGCTGTCTCCTTGCCCGGTTCTGCTACTGTTCAACCCCGTTGCGTCGCGCGTTTCTACGGCCTCCTGGGTCTTCGCCCGCCACGTCTCCGCTGCGGCTTCACTATCTTGGCGCTTCTTGGGACGCGTCGGTTTGTGTTTGTCTCCTCCGTGTCTCTCCTGTGTCGTCGCGGTCTCCCTGCCGCAATCGCTGATGCGGGGTCTGTTCTTCGAAGGGCTCTTCGCACCGGTCCGTTCCTCGTATCCGTTGACGCGTATTCGATCAACCTAACAGAGAAGCACAAGATGCACTCCCCACTCCTTCTCTCTGCTGCGCGGGTATCGGCGCCGGCACCGCCCGCTATGCTTCGCCGGGGCGTTCAGTGCTTCCACGCGGCGCTTCCGTCCATCTTGCGTCTGTGCTGGCCGTTCAGACACTGCGTGAAGTGCGGGCACACGCGCATGAGTCACTTCTCGCTCTTCAACCAGAAAGTCATCAACCCCATCAAGCGCTGCGGGTACCAGAACGAGGGCGTCGTTGCGTTGAAGAACCTCAAGAGAGACGTAAGCCGCCTGCGCGTGCATGCTAACGGCCGACGCGGAAGTCCTCTCGCCTTCGGGCAGTGTGTCGCGTCGCCTGCACAGACTGCTGCGTCTTTGCCGCTCCGTGCCTCTCTTGTGCAGGTTCTGGATACGATTATGCTTCGCCGGACCAAAGTCGAACGAGCTGCAGACGTGAAGCTTCCCCCGCTGACTGTGCGCATTCGCCGGGACGCCCTCTCGCCGGAGGAGCGCGACTTTTACGAGTCGCTTTTCAAGCAAACTGCAATTCAGTTCGTGAGTTCACTGAGGAAACGCGACGGCCCTGTCTCCCCGTAGCCTTGCTCGCAGACGCGTCACGCGCGGGGAAATCCGCTCCGCTTCGCGCGCACCCGCGTCCCGGCCAGGGGGACGCGACCGTTTGGGCGTCTGATCGCCTCCCCCCCCCCCACCCCGCGGTGGTGAACGCGACAGCGAGGCTGCGCATGCTGCGCAACGCACACGTGTGTGTGTGTGTGTGTGTGCGGCGTCTGTCTCCCGGCTTTGCCAGGATGCCTACGTCGAAGCTGGAACCGTTCTCCACAATTTTGCCCACATTTTCGATCTGTTGAGTCGCCTCCGCCAAGCGGTGGATCACCCCTACCTTCTCGTCCACGGATCGCTCCAGCCTCTCGACGGCACTTCCCTGCTTCCCACGGCGTCGCGGAAAGAGCAGCCCGCGGGTGTTTGTGCCTTGTGTCAAGACGACGCGCTGCATGCGGTAAGGATGAGTCCACGGCCGCTCTCTGGACTGCACGTCCGCTGGCTCTATGACCGATCTGCGCGCGGGCGGCGACGCCCGGCGCATGCGGCCTGGAAGCGTGCGTGTTTGTGTGTGCGAGTCGACGCCGTGTGCATGGTACGCCGCGATTCGTACTCCTGCTTGGATGCGGCGGCTCCGGCGTCTGGGAAAAACGAGAAGCGAAAGGGTCGATGGTGGCGCTTTCACTGTCCCGCGCGTGGCGCGGCCTGTTGGGCGCGCGTTCGGATGTGTGCGTCGTGTCGGTGTCGTGGACGGCTCGCACGCGAGGCAGCGGCCAGGACTGCCGAGTCGATCGGTCGCTGACTGCAGTTCTTGCTTCACCGAATTTGCGTCTTTCCTCAGGAGCACCTCACGGAGGCGAGCTGCGGGCACGTGTTCCATCGCGCTTGCTTGTGGGAGTACGTCCAGTCGGTGCCCGTGGGCCCCGGCCCCGAGACGATGTCGGAGGCCCTCGAAAAGAAGAAAGAAGTTCTGGGGTGTCCGGCGTGCTACACGCCCCTGACGGTCGACCTGTCGACTCTCGAGCGCCAAGTTTGCAGCGCCGCCGGGGGGGCTGAAGACGGCGAAGGCGAGACGAGGTCGCGAAAGGGAGGAAGAGACCAATCTGCCAAAGACGCGGAAGAGGAGGAAGACGAGACGGACGAGGCCGAGCTGGATGAGTTGCTGGAGAAAGACCAGGGGGGCCAAGCAGGCAGCAGGGGGCAAGGAGACAGTGAACCAGAGAATGCGCGGCCTCGTCAGAAAGCAGAGACGCCGCAATCCGTTTCCGACCTCTCGCGGAACCTCCAGCAAGTCGGGCTCGGGAAACGCGGTCCTGATGGAATCATGCAGAAAATCAAGGCTAGCGAATTTCGAAGCAGCACAAAGATCGAGGCGCTGTACCAGGTGAGCGTCACTATATAGACTTCACGTGCTGTGCAAAGAGCATGCAATTCGCCACGTGTAGACAAATGCGAGACAGAGACACCGGCGACAGTCCTTTTGTCCCTTTCGCGGGTGAACGGTCGAAGCCGGCACTTCCCACGTGTTTTCCAAAGAAACTGGTCGACAACAGATACGAGCAACTGGAAAGAACGCGCGCGAGTTAAGGTTCCTGGTCCCCGGCTTCTGGATTTTTGCCGTAGAAGCGAACTGCATTTACTAGAAAATGCAGACCGGTTTCCGTTCACATGTTCAGAGTTTTTGGTGTCTCCTAATGCTGCTTTGTTTGTTTCTCTGCTTCACCACTCTCGCCGCGAGAGGCGACGCCAGTGGAGGTTGGATCGTCGAGGACACAGCACCTTGATATAATTCGTTTGGTTCGTTTTCTGTGCTGTGCGATTCTACAGGAACTTCTTGATATCGAGCGAGAGGACACCACCGTGAAGAGTCTCGTCTTTTCTCAGTTCTGCTCCATGCTGGATCTCATCGAATGGCGACTTAAAAAGGGAGGGATTCACTGCGCGAAACTCGTGGGCTCGATGTCGATCGTTTCACGGTAAGAGCGCAGGTGCACGGCTGACGGCGTGCCCGCTTCCCACCGTAATGCAAAATATGGAAAACTCCCCCGTGTATGCACTGCTGCTACAAAGCTAGGTAACCTATATATTTATGCGTATATATATATATATATATATATATTTATGTGCACGCCCATGGGTGTGGACAAACTATATCGATCTGCACAACACCATGGCTTCGTGCATTCACACAGGTGCAAAAGTCGAGGAACGACAAGGTGGTAGCCGTGCAAACACAGATCCGTGTTGAAATTGGACGCTGCATGCAAGCTTCGTAGGAGTAGCGGGAAGGGCGGAAACCTGTGGGAAGTGTTGAGGGAGTGCCCGCGTCGTTCCTGTAAAAAGCAGGTCCGTTTTTGCAGTCCAGCTGGGGGCCATCGACGGCGGGAGACCCTGTCGCGGGTTCATCCATCGCAGCGCGTTTGTTTCCTGCGTTGGGTTTCATTTTGAGTGATTGCGAAACCATTTTCACCAGGGCCTCCCTCTGTTCTGTCCCTATATACGCTGCACTGGTTTTTGCTTCAATGCTTCTCCGCTGTGCAGGTCCAACGTTCTCTATGCGTTCAACAATGATCCGTCTTTGAAAGTGCTTCTGATTTCCCTCAAAGCAGGAGGAGAGGGCCTCAACCTGCAAATAGCTAGTCGGATCTTTCTGATGGATCCGTGGTGGAATCCCGCAGCCGAGATGCAGGCGATTCAGCGGGCACACCGAATAGGCCAGCGACAGAAGGAAGTCATTGCCGTTCGTTTCATCGCCGAAAAAACTATCGAGGAGAGAATTCTGCAGCTCCAGGAGAAGAAACAACTGGTCTTCGACGGGACAGTCGGTGCCTCCGACCACGCAATGACCAAGCTGACTCAGGACGACCTCCGGTTCCTGTTCCAAAACTGAAAGCATTTTTTTCGCGTCACTCCATCGAAGGGGACATGCACTGCACAGAGCAGGCTGCGTCGTTGTTCAGTGAGAAGTCTTTCACGGGGGCAAAGTGTGTTGTACGACCTTCAGAAAGGATGTTGTGGATGAGTCGCATAAACGGCTGAAGCGGATGACACTGGTGAAGAGGTGGGCGAGGCAGTCGCTGGGCGGCGTGATGGAAAGTGTGACGCACTTTGTCGTCGTGATACAGTCTCGCGGGCTTCAAGCAGCGAGGACAGTAGTCGGCCGACACAACCGTCAGGCTGTCTCCCCGTTCCTTTCGTATCTGCGTGTCTTGTCTTGGCACTTCAATAGGAATCAGTCGCATGATGACGCCGACATCGGAATCTGTCGCATTCCTCATTGCTAAATCTCTCAGGCAATTTGTGCATTGTGCTTGTTTGTCGAAATGAACGTTTCTAAAGTGACGCGTGCGTGTGTCTGCTTTCCGTGCGGGCGTTGCAGTGTCGAACCGAGCTCGCTGTGGTGGGTTCGGGCGTTGTGCCTGGTGAACGTTTCTGGCGAATGTGGGGAGTGTCCTGTGGAGGGCGATTCCTTCCTTCGGGCCTCCACGGGTAAGCGTGTGTGTGGGGGGGGTTGTTGGTCTGGTAGCCAGCGTTCCGTTGCACTGGAAGCCGGCATTGTATACACAAGATGCAGTTGCCATAGCAGACTTGATAATCAGGTCATATCCAACTTCCGGTCGTTCCATGCCCGCCTCTCGTCGCAGAGTTTTTTTCTTTATAGGGTCAAAAAAGGAGTCTTTTGCCGTCTCGGCGTTTCTGGGATCTGGGGTACTCCATATAGTTCACGTACCATGCCAAGAGCAACCGGTGTGCATTGCCTTTCGGCTTCATCAAAAACAACGGTGGGAACTGTATAGCCGCTTGGCAGTAAAGCACGTCTACATACGCTGGCGCGTCTCTTACACCCCTGTGAGTATAATTTACGCTGCTTTCCCTTCACCCTCATCGGTGAACGTAGAGACTGTACGAAGGTGAGTTCTTGATTGAACGAGCGACGTCTATCAACTTCCAGATCGACTGTCACCATGTGCTCCCCAAAGGCACTCTCCTGAACAGTGGCGAGTGCTCAGCTTGTTAGCGCCGTGTCACCACCGCAGGAATCGCTAGACAACAGAAAAGCTTCTCGCAGTGCAAGATACGTTTTTAGATTTCAGTCCCAGTCAGACGGGTAGGCGCAACAGAATTCGTCCCACGCAGACTTGAAAATTCAGACTCAGAGACTAGCACTCACCAACCTATTCACGCGAAAAGCGGGATTCCCCAACGAACCGAGACGGCGCGGATTCCTCCACCCTGGAGACACTGGAAAACGGAACTTCAGACAGGAACCTGGAATCGCTCCGACACATAGCCACTCCCTTGCACTCGACATGCCACACGTCGCATCCCGGCATGTCGTCCATCGCGTTCCCTTTATGTGTGCTCCATCGCCTTGCGGATGATCCCTCGTCACACGCCGATATGCTTTAAGTGGCAACATCGATATCCGCACTGAATTCCTCAAAGGCTCCAGAAGACCCTGTCGGCCCACGGGACAGGCAAGCCTGCTCTCACACGAACGCTGTGTCAGACGGTAATCCTAAAACGCCACGGAATACACCTTGCATGTACTCTCGATTTGTGGGCAATACAGACAGCCGGTGAACCAGCACGTGCTTCGTCGCCGAGTTCCTTGTTCGCCAGAGCGCCCCCGTAGAGAGACGGCAAGCTCCATACAAGCACACGCCTCCACATGGTCTCTTGTTCTGGGGGAATTTCTCGGAAAGAAACGCTGCGCTGCAGCTGTGTCGTTTTTGTGCATTTCTGTCTCATAAAACTCGCCGGCTGTGCTTTGCGCTTTTTTATGCCCAATAATTCCAGAGAGCGATGCAGGCGCTATGACACTCTGTGGGCGCCTCCGGTCGTCCTTCTAAGGCCTCCCGCTTCCGTCTACTTTGTGACATTATCCATCCGGGGAATGGCGGCAACCACGCGATGCGTCAAATCTTGGGCCTCTCGGATGTATGGGGAGACATACGAGCACACGGGCGTTGCGCACGTCTTCTTGACGAAGGAGAGGCCAAAGGCGATCCACACGACACAGAAAACAAGGAAGGACATGGAGAAAAACGATGACACATAGCCGATAGCCCACGTCAACGCGCAGCACTTCGCCGAGTACATGGCATTCTTCCATAGCAACACATCGCGCACTGACTCCAGGACATGGTTAACCTTCTCGTAGCAGCCATTAATCTTTTCACCGATTGTACTTCGACTCACGATTTCTGCGGGGCCTTCCCCAAAGGAGGGCGCAAGGTCCAGAATACGAAACAGAAAACCCGCAGCGAAGGGAACAAGGAGGAAGTAGCAACTAACAGAGAGAAGTGATTTACGCAGAACGAAAACGAAAAAGTAAACCAGGTTGAATCCCAAAAACAGTGACCCCGTCGTCGTTGGGTTTTCCCACGACAGCAACCGAGTCAGTCCACACTCGCATTCCCGTCCAGGGGAACACGATGAACCACAGCTGTTTTTCGACATCGTGTGTGACCGAAGACGGAAAGGGCGGAGACGTGAACGTCAGAGAAAAATGCCGCGAATGAAAGTGATTTGAACGTTTGTACACTGAAGAAGGACTCGAAAAACTGACGCCCGTGGCTGAAGTCTCTCTTCTCCCTCTTGTGTTCAAAAAGCGCAGTCCAATAAAGACACCAAAACACAGCGTGCCGGTTCCTAACAGGAAAACTCGCACAGAGGCGGTTTTCAAATCCCTTTACACGGTATTACAACGACAAAATTAAAAGGGTGCACAGCAGATGGAAGACTGCTTACAGGCAGACTGATCGGGGAACTCGGAACTGTTCGGCAAAAAAGAGCACCTCTCAAAAAAGAGGCTCCTGTTACCACAATCGGAAGCGTGTGTGTGTACGGTCCGTTTCCAGAGAGACGGAACGGACTATCCTCGACAGAAGCAGTGCTCTTCTAAGTCGAAACAGAAGGCCCACGCATTGCCTGTTCACCACACAACAAAACATATATGTTTGGGGCCGCTTTTCTTATCGAAGCGACCGGTCCGCCAGCGCTGAACGCCGTGGAACAAAAGGTGAGGGAGAACAATTTTGCACGACGCCGCAACGCTTAACCGCTTCATCCGTGTAGCTCGTCTCATTTTCACGACCCAACCACGCACACACACACACACACACTCCTGAATCAACGCTGGAAACGCCTGTGAGCCGGTGGGTAACCCCCCGCAGCGATCTCCGCGCGCTTTGCTAGCACCCCCGTCTGAAGTCTCGTCCAAACCCGTTTTTGGCATGAATGGTTCCGGGAATATACGCATCTCACCGTTTATCTTGTTCTACGCACACACACACACACACACAAAGCGCATGGAGAGGGAAATGAGGTGAAACACAACCTCATAATGCGGCAACACCCGGAGATATGTCTCTCCTGCCGGCACCTCTGGCGTGTCTCCCTCCCGTACCCGCCAAATGCCAATAGAGCATCGTGTGCAACTACAGAAAAAGTTCAACTTCTGGCTAAATTTATTCGTGCAAGGTGGTCCTCTGCATACACTTTTTCTGGCTGACGTAACATCTGGAATCGTAGGCGACTGTAGTCGAACTCGGCATTCAGTGAAGCGTCCCGCCAACGACGTTTTTTCTCACGCGCCGCTGCGACGAAACGCGCGCGACTGCGCTTAGTCTTCCATCATGGAAACGGGCATCGTAACGAGATGCGGGACATCGTAACGAGATGCGAGGCTTCGTCCTTCATACGGCATGACCTTGTTCGTCAGCAGTGTCTTCGGCAGCACAGGCTACACACAGCAACCCAGAAATGTGGTACGCCATATGTTATAGTTATATATCGTTTACGTGTCTGACCATTTACCGACAGTCCCCGTCCGAAGAGGCGAAGCGTGAGAAGCTGTTGATCAACTACGCAGCATCCCCCAAAACTTTGATAGAAAACTGCCTGCAGCTTTCACTGATCGACCTCAAAAAGTAACTTGGAAGATTCTGGGGAACAGTCGGTAAGATACAGGAGAGATACGTTGCTGCCTCTACTCTTCCCCGTTGGTGCAGACACTTGCAGATGCCAAAATTCATCTGTTCCAAGCGAATCGAAACTTTGTCTTCTTGAGGGTCGTTTCGTGTGTTCCCTGCCTCGTAACGGTGATTCAGAAAGAGAGACTCACTTTTGAGGACGCTACAGAATGGGGATCGAACGCAAGTGCAAGACTCGGCCAAAGTAAGGCGCGATCGTGGGGCGAACGAATAGGCACAACGTGAACACCGAACATTCGTTTGCCGGAGTGAAGGTGCCGGCCGCTGTGCCTGTTTGCTGTCGAAGCGAAAACAGCTGCAAACGAATATTCTGTTGGTATCTGAGGGCCAGGTGCCTGTGTGTGCTGGTCTGATGGCCCGCGTGAAGCCTCAAACTGCGTACAGTAGACGCCGTTCGTGTCCGTGTCAAACGGATGCTCTGCGGGACACAGTCGCCCCCGACGTTCGTGCAGAGCTCTTCTCTGAACTGTCGCCCCAGATATACGAAAAGAGTGCAATCACTCGTCTCCATACACCGGATATATTTTTGCAGATCGGGGGTACGAACCAACAGCCAGCGCTGGTCGCACCGCATCCCCGGGTTCCTCCCACCGAAGGTTTGTCTGTCGGGGATTCCCGTCTGTGCGTGGATCGCGCTTTCAGTTCAGCCAGGCAATTCCAGTTCGTTACGTCGTATGAATACAACACCTGATAAACTTACAGACAGTGCCTGTTAAAGAAGCCGCCCCCTCTGCGAGGCGCAGACAGCAAAGGTCCAGGACACTGGCTGTGCTGCTAGGAACCTAGCATTGCAGTGTGCAGGCAGTTTCACCTTGCCGTCACACGCGGTGACTACAAAGATTACGCGGGTTTAGTCGGGCTCCGGCACCGATTCGGTTTCACTCGATATGTCGCGCGCAGATGTACGTCCGACTTTTGGAAATTACGCCTCTCTACGTTTCGTGTTTCGGATTACGTCCACGGTGTGAGGTTCCGTAGAAGCGATTCGAGCTGCCCAAGCTGGAGTCAGCGAGGCGCGTTTGAGGACCTTCGGCCTCATGCATCAAGAGCGACACATTTCGCAGAATTTCCGCCCCGCGTGGGGAGCTCTCTGCTCGAATTTCGTCGGTGGTGCAACAGAATTTTGTGTACACAGTTTTCTGAGCAACCGCTTCCTTTTACGCTTCTCCTTACCGAGAGCATTTGCATCCATCGTTTCACTGGCAGCGCGTGATCCTCGTATCACCGCCGAGGCGGAAGAACGAGCGATCTCCTACCTACTGAGTTCCATCTCTAGTCCTGCTCACCGGTACAACACTCCCAAGTTGCTGGTGTTCTCACATATTTTCATGTCCTGGGCGTACAAAGAATCTCTTACCAGCAGTGGGCAAAGATGACTGCTTCGATTCAATCTCCGCTTTCGTCGATGCCCCGCATGGGCCAGAAGACCAGGCGGCAAACGACGTGGAGACGGTCCACAGTATTCGCAGCGGGTTTTTTTCTTCTCTGTTTTCTCTCTGTAAGTGACTGATTAGTCATTTTTCACCTGAGAATGCAAATGTCGCGCGAGCAACGTTTACTTCGCCTCGTGACGGCACTGTCGACCGCTCACGGGCAACCAGCGGGACTCGGTTCTCGGAGAAACACGGAGAAACGCAACCGACCCGACAGAAGACTACAAACGTGGAAAATTCCTATATTTCGGAGCGTTTGCCTCTCTTCCGCTCGAAGGGTCGGGGCCTGCCGCGCTGTGGCGACATTGACCCTACGAGAGCGCCAGCGTTGCCGTCCCTGTACACGGGGGCAGTGATTCCGTCGTCACCGCTCCTCTTCTGCGGTGGGAGTTTCGTCACTCTATAGCGATACGCATCTACGAATGTAGACCTCTCTCTCGCTCTCGCTTCGTCTAACAACGTGGAATGCTCATGAGGGAGGCAGCCGCCACGACGGGGGTCATTGCACCGTCACAAGGTTTTGCACAGTCACGGGATGGTTTTCTCGCCATTGCCGAAAGGTTTCTGTTTCAGGTCAAAGTGTCATGCTTTTCCTCCTGGCCGTATCCGACCGAGAGGATGGATGTAGACAGGACAGCCGAGACTACAGGGGGTCTGCAGGCGTTCAGGCATCCTCATCGGCTCTGTCGCTCCTCTCTACTTCCTTCGGTAGTAGACCAGCTGTATGTTCCTTAGGATATACCTTGAATTTTTGTGGATCCATTTCGCGTCGGCGCCAGTGAAGCCCGCCCTGTCGTTCAGTGTCACGCGTGGAGCGTCTTCTGAGTCTACTTACACCGCCTGCTGCCAAACTGTGGTGGGCGCTTTTTGCAGGATTTCGGCTTCTCTCACGTGCACGCGTCCACAGAAGAAGAGAACAAACCTCTAGGTACAAACGCTGAACAGCCTGTGCGCTGTCGGTTCCGCGGGCACGTCGCCGCACCGGGTCCTTTTAACGTCGAATGCTTTCATAAGTCATCATGTTCGGGTTCAGGGTATTCGGCTTCTTGTCGTGTGCTCGGCTGTGACTCGCCCTGGTCTGCTTCCTCCGTTGAAGCAAAACGGAGAACAAGCTTGGTGGCAGTAACGGCAACTCGCGTGCGGATTCCGTCCAAAGGGATGCTGGCGGAATCGACTGTGGTCCTGCAGATGCTTGTCCTCCTCTCGCGGTGTCTGTTCTGACCAACTGCCTTTTGCATGCCAAGTTCGAGCTGTGGCGACCGAACCTTTTCCGCAGACGCGACACCGGATACAGAACGTTCGGCCTCGTGGCTGTGCTGCGCAACCTGGGGCCGCTCTGGATCTGCAGAATGCAGAGAAAACGGAATGCAGATAGACTGATGTCTTGCGGTTCCCGCTCACACAGTACTACAAGCGTTGACCGTTGTTGTAGCGCCGCTCTGGCTCTGTTGTCCTTCCGTGTTCTCCCAGTACGCCTGGACCCGGCTACCCTCCCCCGGTACAACCTGACGCGTCATTTTGGTTATACGTCGATCTTCGACCCCAGAATCGATGAGGACATCGAAAAGCTCAGCAGGCAGGCCGAAGCGTTCAACAAGCGATTCAAAGGCACCCTGGACTCCGCCCTTTCGGAGGCACTCGAGGCGTACGAGGAGGTCGATGAAGCCGTGGACATGGTGGACTACTATGTCGCCCTCGTATCTGCAGTGAACACCACGGATGAAGCGATACGACAGCGCGTGAACCAACTGGAGTCTCGAATGGCCTCGGAGTCAGTCTCCCCCTTTACTAGTAGAATGAAAAACCCTGGGGTGACTCGGCGTGCTAGGCTTGTCCAAACGAAACGTGAAACAGTGCACGGTTGAACTGTGGGTTCCTTTCCATTGAGTTCACGGCTTCGCTTTCCCAGCGTTCTCTTTTCGAGAGGCAAGTAGGCAGCCCGATGGAACAAATGCGACGTTCTTGGGCGCTGTCCGAGCGACCTGCGTGCCGCGTTTTCCCTCGCCTTCAAAGGTACACCGCGGCGTACGGCGGACCGTGTCCCCCAGCCGAGGTGCGGTCCGGCAAAGCAGCCAGTAGCAACTCCAGGGGACCCTCTGACCTATTGCGTGCTTCGACCGCGTGTGGATGCGCTGGATCCTCCCACGGGTAGAGCGGCGCTCTCCCCACAGCTTCGCTCTCGACAGGGGGCGAAGAGGACTCACCTGCCTTTTGTGAATTCCCTGTCTCCACCTGTTGTTTGTGTCCTTGACTAGGATACAGCCGCATCTTCTATTTGTCTCCGTGGAGCTTGCGTCGCTACCGGAGGCGGCGATTGAGAAGCAGAAGGCAGCCAACGACAATCTCCACTTCTACTCCGGTTTCCTTGGGGCGGCGAGGCGACGCGCGCCTCACATGCTGTCCGAGTCGGTGGAGCGCGCCCTCATGGTGCGTAAGCCTTTGACGGTCACGACTGCCACGGACTACTATTTCAAGCAACTCGACGATGCGACCTTCCTCATGCAGGGCGAGAGGATGATTCTGCCGCAAGTCCTCTCTTTCATCATGGACAGCCAACAAGAGCGCCGCTGGGCCGCGCAGGCGGCTGTCAAGCAGTAAGCATACTCATGACAGCCCTCCGAAGAGAGAGACACATGCGTTTGCCCCCCACAAAGTTGCTCCGAGGCGGGAGACTGGACCTGGAAACTGCGTCGTCTCTTGCCAGCAGGCGCGGCTTCACAATCGAGAGAGCGGAAAGCTTCCGATCACGCTACGTGGCGGCTGTGAACATGTCCGCGTGCAGCCCGTGATTTGCTGTGGTGCGAATCCAGTCAGCTGCTTCAGGAGTTCCTTCTTTCCTGACAAAAAACGGCACTCCCGAATGGACGGCGGGTCGCCCGTGTTTTCTGGTTGTGCATTCTCCCAGGGGTCTGCAAGAGCACATGATCACAAAGTTCGGAGCGCTCAGCCTGAACATTGTGCTGGGGTCGTGGTATGCGGAGCGAAAAGAGAGAGGATACCAGGTACTGGCTGCGATACCTTCCTCCCACCGGTCTCTGCGAAGTCCAGTGTTCGTGCAGTCGCAGCGACAATAAGCGAGTTTCGCCTGATCCCCGGCCTGTTCTCTTGATGGCGGGTGGCCCAATGTGCGACAAACGAGCGTTTCTGCGCACACACACACACACACACAACACACTGACTCGCGAAGGCGTACTCGCGCCATCTCTCACTCGCCAGCCCTCGCCGCGTGCGGGTGTTTACAGACAGTGCGTTCGTCCCGCAATGTCTCCAACAATGTGTCTGACGCAACCATTGAAGCGCTCATCAAGGCAGGCGAGACGGTCGCAGTTCAGCTGACGAAACGGTACTACCGGTTGAAGAAGCAAATCCTCGTAAAAAAAGGTGCACTGACGGTAAGCAAATCAACGCTGTCACCCCGAGTGCAAGGCGCTTGTCGCTCTGTTCGCGGACCCAGGGTTGTTTCTCCCTGCTGGGACTCGTTTATTGACGCGCCCCAATCGTCTGTGTGCCCCGGTGTTTCTTGGATAAACGAGCATGGGCGGACAGCGACGTTGTCGGGCATGAGGACGAAGGGACGCGTGCACGCTTCCGGGGTCGCGTCCCCGCCGTTGCCGTCTAACTATCGGCTTTAGCGTGTATGCGTTGGAACGCGGTTCAGAGAGAGGCACTCTTCTTGTCGGCGAGGGAGGTCCGTCGTGGCGCGCCCCGTCGGTTCGACTCTCTGCGCAGGACATAAACTCGCAGTTAAAACGGGCTGCTTCTAACCGTGTCCATCTTTGGTGCTTCCCCTTCCTTTTCTTCGTTCGCCTCCAGACGTTCGATTTCGCGGATCGCCTGGCGCCGCTGCCCCTAAAATCAAGCGGCCACGTTTTCGACTGGGAGGAATCAACGAACATTGTCAGGACAGCGTACAGTTCTTTCTCGCCGACCATGGCGAAGCTATTTGACCAGTTGCTGGACGAAGAGCGGATTGACGCGCCTGCAGTCCCCGGAAAACGCACGCCTGCATGCTACTTGGGCACGCCGACAACGGGGCCGTTCGTCGTTCTGCAGCACGTGGGACAGCAACATTGCGTCGAAACTCTCGCGCACGAAGCCGGTAAAAAGCTTGCTGGAGGGTTGTCAAAAAGCGCGCCGGTCGTAGGGCGGGCGGAACGCTCTTATTACCGTGGTACTCCAAGCCGCGCAGGAATTCACTGCGGTTTGTTCGGACGCGCACGGGATGGCTGGCCAGACGATTTTGCCCGTCCATGAATCAGCTGAGAATAGCTGCATTAGAAAGCGAGAGACAGAGGCCGTGACTCTGGTGTGAGCTGCGCAGTTTTCACGTGGTTTTCTGCTTTGCTTGCCCACAGGTCATGCCATCCACTCCATTCTCTCCTACGAGCAAGGAAACCTGCAGCACGTGCCACCATTGACGGTCGCTGAGATGGCGAGCCTCATGGGAGAGCGAATTGTCTTTGACAGCTTGCTGGGGCGCACGACGGATCCTGAGGAGCGCCTGGCTCTTCTGCTGAGTCATATTGATGGTTGGACCAGCACGGTTACCCGACAGCTTATGTTTGATGACTTCGAGGTAATTCGGCGGCAGCAGTCCAGCGCCGTAAACGCATGAGACACAGTGATTCGACAAAAACGGTGGGCGAAAGTGTCCTGCAGCAGTGAAGGAGAGACAGATGGCTCTGACAATAGACAGTCGCAGGCTGGCCCCGCGACGCGCATGCCTTTGGGAACCGCCGGAGAAGCGTACGGGAAACCAGCGTCGGAGACTGCTTGTATGGAACTTTGGGAGACCGAATTGATTTCGTTGGGGGGAGTCGGCGTACTGGCAGCTTTTGTGTTGAGCGCACAGCTTTCCCTGTGGCAACGACTTCGTCGCATCGACGGGGCAGTGTCTGTGATCACTTTGTTGTTGACACAGGTAACGCGTTCGAGAGACGATGCACAGAAAAATACTGTCTATGAGGATTGGTGTTTGTGTGCCGTTGCAGAGTAGAGTGCACGAGGCCCGCACTCAAGGGACAATACCGGACGGCGCATTCACAGCAATGTGGAAGGAAGCTCTGGAGTAGGTTACTCACAGGTTCCGCCGTCGCGACCGCTGTCGGTGCTTTTACGGTTGTTGCACAGACGCCGAATGATAGCGCTCGATGGAGAAATCGGGGGAATTGCGTCGGCGATTGGGGCCGTAGAATTCGTGCCTCTGTGCCGGTTCGTTGATACCTCGTGGAGAAGAGAGAGGGGCGCGTTCTAACCAAGTGCAGCGCTGACGCGCATCGAGTTCTGCGGGGCTCACCGGGATCCCGTGTCACACGTTGTTGCCGGCAGCGTAGATCACTAGAGATTCCAGGTCATCTTGCATATCGGTAGGATATTGAAATCCAACACCTGTAGCTATCTGGACTCTTGACGCACCGGGCCCAAGGCACCATTGTGGGGCTCTCTGCATGCACGGCATTCCCGACAACTTCCCGATAACAATCAGTTTGAACGGGTTCCTTGTTAACGCTCGAGCCGCCAAACCGAGAACCGTCACAGGAGCAACAGCGAGAAAAGTAGTTTCCGTAGATCGATCTGTGTGGTTCTGTCTGGTCTGAAAAACGTTACTGACGCTTCGGTGTGAGTCGGACCAATCCGAGTTCATTGCGTTCCCAGTCCTGCTTTCCGAAATGGTACCTGTGAACAGGAAGTACTTCGGTGCTGAAGGCGAGGTTTTTGACAGCTTTGCAAACGCGGAGTTGGATTGGGTCCGCATTCCACATTTTCATCGACAACCCTTCTATGTCCACGCGTACGCGTTCTCCGAGCTTGCGGTGGGATCTCTCTATGGCGTGTACAAGACGTCGCCCAATGGCTTCGAACAGAAATACCTCGACGTACTGCGGTCAGGAAACAAAAAGAGTTTCGAAGAGATCATGACGCCCTTCGGCCTGGACCCCTCCGTCGAGTCTTTCTGGGCTGATGCCATGAAAGCTACAGGAGGTGAGGACAGATGCCTAGCCCAACTGGGATATTCATCTCGTGCTGTCGGAACAACGACGCGAAACAGCTATCCCGGCGACGCCTGTTAGCGTAGACATTTTGTGGCCGCTTTTTAAATGCCCCGGGTGGAGCAACGTGGGAGAAGCGAAAGGAAAGAAGTAGCAAGGCAGCTGCTTTTCATGTGCAAGAACAACGCTTTTCTCGTCAGTGTTGTGGCGACCCGTTGCTGACGGCGTGTAACACAGTGACCTCCCAGTGGCTATCATGTTCTTGTTAAAATAGGCGTATTTCTCCCGGGTGTTCAACCGTGGCAGGTTTCGAAACGAACTGCATGTGTTCTTCAGAAATTCACATTTTGTGTTCGAATCTGGAATCTGTGGATGCACTGTTGCCAGGAGCGGTGATGGACCAGGCCGAGGCCCTCGCAGCAGAGCTGGACTTAATCTGATGAAATTGCGATCTTCTCTTTCGACGGTCGACGTGTCCAGTCAGAAGGCGCCTGTCGAAGGCGGTGGACACTGGAAACACTGGGTTGCTGATACAGAAGCTGTTGTATTCCCAGATATCAAGGAAAGACGACATAGGAGACACTCCGTCGGGAGGTGTCTGCTTGCAACGCTTGTTACCGATTTGTACTCGCCGATGGTACGCGACGGCTTCACAATCGCGTCGTTATGGCCGTAGTATAAGTCATATGCCGTGAGGCTATGCTACTACTGCCCTTGGACTGTGCCTGCGCTTCTGCGTGCCGTGGCGCTTGTGACAGGACGACATTCTTGCATGCGTTGTTTAGCTGCATGATGCATCCCGGCGAACTGCCCCCCGTGGGTTCACGATAGGCCAGTGGTTTCATGTTTTCGCCTCGCACATGAGCGCAAAGTAGGCCCGTGGTTCTGGTTACAGAATTTCACTTCGTACGCCAGTTGCTTTTTGCCCGAGCACCAGTCAAGTTAACTCTGTGCCGGGAGCTCCTCGCTGGGACATGCCGGAGGTCGGCGCCTGTTTATGCTACCAACTTCTTGCAGACATTCGAATGTTGGCATTAGTTTGTATCAGTATGCAACTAGCTACAGGATGAAATCACCCAGTGTTGCCAAACGAATCCACATAGGGCCGGTTGCGCGTTTTTTTTGGCCGTATCGCCTCACGTTCTCACAGTTATTTCGATGCTGCGTAGAGGCGGTACCATGAGTTCGCGAGTGGCAGCTGTAGGGTTTTAATACAAATACGGACTGACGTTTGATGCACAGAAAGGATGCACGTCACGCTGGTGCCACAGTCTCTTACCCAAGTCGCTTTGCGGTGCTTATTGACTGAAACTTATTGATACCGGTTCTCGGAACCCTCGCGTGTGTAGACACTGGACTCTGACGGCTACGAAGGCTCATGCCGATTTGCTGTGTTACTTTTTCGTTAACGCCTCCTGTGCCTGCCAACCCGACTCCATTGTGGACTGAAACATTAATGCATACTGCAACGCTCTACATATAATATATATATATATATATATGTTTTCTTAGTATGCGTTTCTTTAGTTGGCCCTTGTAAAACCCACTGACGTAACCTTATACTCTGCACGCCGGCGGAATCGCTGGAAAGGTGAGTTTTTTCGGAAAGTAGCTAAGCGCGTTCGACCAACAAGAAACAAAAACAGAGTCAGTTACCAGTTATGCATGAAAAACAGCCCAGGACAATGCAAGATTCGCTGTCAGAATACCAATACGGGGACCAGTCTACCAGCACATCTCCAGCGCCTAAGAGTTGTTCAGATTTACAGCTTGTTGAAGGAAACGATTTCTGCCGACTGCACGAGACCGTATGTTTCTTCATCTTCCTCCTCGTCCTCGTCGTCTCCCTCCTGGCGCTTCGCCAACTTCTCCAACTGCTCCGGAGTCATGCCCAGTGCCTCGATCTGATCGACGATTTCGTTCGTGTTCACGATATCGTCCAAGATTGTGCAGCAAAGCTGAATGGAAAGGGAAACACCAAGTCCAGCATACCAGTACGTTACAACCATCAAAACTCCGCCCCCCTCCAGGCATCCTGTGGCGAAGTCCGCTAGAAGGAAATAGCGGCACAAAAAAGAGAATCTGGTCTCACTTTGCAGCGACCCTCTGGAAACACTTGATGGGGGCGGCTACAGGCGCTGTCCAAACCGTGTAAGAAAATTGGAAATGATTTTTCAACCGCCGACTGAAGCTGCCGATCAAAGTCAACACTAGACGAACCTGGAGCTTGTAGAGTCCGAAAGCGACGGGAACCTTCTTGACAGCCTCGCCCCAGGTGACACCCTCGATGTTAATTTCCTTGCACAGCTTGGCAATCTCATCCAGACTGGTGTCCGCGTCTGCGGGCTTGACTTCAATGACAAGGGAAGACTTGTTAATCACCTCCTTCTTCTTCTTTCCCGCAGCCTCCTTTTTCTTCGACTCGGCCAGCTTCTTCACGGCCTCCTTGTCGGCATCATCCTCGCCTGTGTGGCGGCACACAAAACGGACATAGGCAATTTTGACCATTCGCGGAAAAAGACACACCGGATGACCCCGGCTTCGATCCGAGCCAATCCTGCGATGGCGCCTGTCTTTTATGTGTGAGTCGACGCAGTTATAACGCGACGGGGGGAGAACACGGGGGAAAGTGCTTCACGAATTAACGTTTAAACATGAGTTGAATGATGGACTTCGCTTCGCGAGAGTCGACCGGCACAACGCCTCGAAATAAAACAAAACTGGACGCCAGGGTGATAACATGCTCCCACGTTAAGTCGCGGCATGCTCTAGTTGAATGCGTGATCTAATCGTCTTATTCCAATGCTCGGGCTAGCGAAGCAAGAAAAAATTCTCTGGTATATCCTCCCTACACGGAGAGGGAACTCCAAGGGAGACACGTGTTGAGCACTTTCGGGGCCAGTTTTACGGTAGCTGGACTGTGCCGGCAGTACTTACAAAGAGTTCTTAACCTCCCCCCCTCCACCCCCAGAGCTCTCTCAAAAGACGGCAGCCGCTGAATGTGAAAACATTTAGTTTGAGGGTTTCAGCACTTCCCTCGCCATCAGGGTTGTACTCTTTAACTGGAAGTGCACGGCAGCACTCGCTTTTCCTCGTGGATGTCCCCCGGACCGAGAACAACGCAGTTTTTCGGCACTGACTGAAGGCCGCTCCTTCCCCAGGAATCCATAGCTCTCTCTTGGGACGTGGCACATCTCCTCAGAAAGAACGCACTTACCAAAGAGATCAATATCATCGTCGTCTTCCTCCTTCTTGGGCTTCTCTGCTGTCAGTTCCCCCTTGGGCCACGCGGCCTTCTGAACGGGGGAGAAATGGGAGACATGGCGGTACCACCGACTGGCGTCGACGAATTTCGTCGCGTTCGGCGCACCGAGAAGCTTGGAAAAAATGATGGCGTCATCCTGGGTGGCCGTGTACCCTGTGATAAAGGACCGAGACGCGAGATACTCGTTAAGTTTCCCCACGCCGATGTCACTCTTCAGGTTTCCGAAATCGGGGACCACCATTGTGTCGAGCAGGGAATAATCAAGAGGAAAGTCGAGTGGTCACCTTTACGAAGGTATCGAAGGTTTGAAAACAGGCACAAAGAACAAAAAGGACAATCGACGAGGGAAAGGATGCAAGTGAACAGAACAGGGAAAAGCACGCTCCTCCGGCCAATTAGGCAGGAGACAACGCAAAGAGTCGTGCTCGATGGTACGGATGTCCCTCGCGCGCAACGGCGATGGATCGTCCACTAGGAGGTGATGAGGTTGCGCAAAAACACGGAGAAAATCTCGACAGCGGAGACGGACGGAGGTTCCATCGAGACTGCACCACCGACGTGTTGGTCGAGAAAGACCACCGGTTGCCGCCGAAGCGTCGGTACGAGGGTGCGTCTGCAGACTTCCTCAAAAAGACTCCGGTATCACATTTTGAGGCAGCACCTGTCCAAGGTAGGTTAGCCGCTCCATGGAAACGGGCACAGTTTTCATTCGATTCAAAAGGCGCTGATGGCGCCTGTGTGGGGTGGAAGGCCAAAGAGCTCAGCGCTTTGCATAGACTGCCCAATTATTTTTCTCGGCAGCTCTCAACTCGATACACTCCTGGGGCAGTCACTCAAAACACTTTTTCTCAGCGCGGTAATAGCCGCGAGGTTTATGAAGATGATCCACCAAATCCGCTGTGAGGGGAAGAAATGGGGCTTCTGTGTCCTCTCGAAAGAGCCTCTTGGAGTAAGCGGACAGCGCATAACTGCTGGGTAAAGTGTCGCGAAAACGCTCCAGACACCTTCGAAATTTCCACTGAATCTCGCGAAGACCGAGCACAAATTCACGAGTATAACTTCTTCAAACAAGTGAGCGTAGGGGCATCTGGTGGTGCAGAAACTGTCCCGATCCAACCTGTTACTGAAGAATGAAAAACCTACCAAAGCTGTAAGGACTTGCGGCTACGTGGGAAGGAAGACTTGGACACTCGGGCCCCCCATTGCTGTATTTCGGAAGCAATGTTGAAGAATGAAAGATAGCACATGCACCACGCATCCTACACTTTTGGCATTGGCCCCGTACCTGGTACTGTTTGCAGCTTGCTGAGCGTTGCCTTTTAGATGCTACACAGCCTGTGAAGGCGATGGATTCGGAACAAATTCCGGGCTGCTACCGAGTTTCAGCAATCACCGGATTAGAGATGCCGAGCACGACGGTCAAAGAGGGGCTGAATTGGTGTTAACTCGTCTAACTGCGTCTTACTTCTATTCTTAGATACTGGTTGGCAGTGGAGTTTCCTATCATATGCAAACTGTACTTTCTGCCGGGAAACAGGCACAGTCCTCGCCCAGATCATAACTAGTGCTACAGCTTGGCAAGGAAAAGGCCTCCATCCGCTAGGAACTAAACAATGTGTCTGGCTATATTCGCTATTTCGTCCAAAGGCACCATTTGGCCCACGGAAAAGACGCGTTCTGTCCACAGCCAGAGTTCGGGACCTCAGCTTGCTTGGTAGTTCCAGCGTCTTGAACTTTCCTCGGGCTCCCCCCGTCAGGGTCGTAATCACGTGAGCACCAACGCTCCGTATACTCGCTCTCTCGGTTCGAATTGTTCACGCAATAATTAGTCGTAACCGTATTTTAGGGACTTAAGCCTGACTGAATATACGAAGAAGCTGCCACTAAGGGTCTCCTGTGTGAGGGAGGAGCTAGGCCGTTTGTCTTGCCGCTTGTCTTGCTGCTCGTATGCCAGAAACGTATTTGTGGAACGAATGGAATTGTCGTGAAGTGTGCGCCGCGGACATGCGTTGCCTTCGCTGCGATGTGCAAAGGCGCAATACCTTAAATTACGTTTCTGAAACAACAGCCTTGCCGAGCAAGGCACAGACTCGCAGTTGAGGAACTGAATTCGGCGCGCAAGAGGGAAACACCACGCACATTTGAAGGAAGGAACTGATAGATGCTGACCATCGTTTTTACCGTGAGCAAGAGAACGGTGCTTTTTCGCGTGGTCAATCCCGTTACCTGGCACATTTTGTGGCCACCCGAAAAAGGCCTTTTCTTCCCCCCCCTGTCAGCTCTAGATTCTGGCAACGGGCGTGCACACGACGACGAGCGTGGACGGTCCTTCTCCCCAGTCTAATTTTCAGTCAAGAGCATTACTCGTTTGCTCCAAATGTCGTTGTGGTCCCCTTCATTGTACCGACATCGGCTTCCAGCTTGACCTGTTTCACAGCTTCCCGACCGTTTTTTCTTGCACCATCAATAAGATGCTTCATGAAGTACTCCCCTGCCTTGTAAGATGAGCGCACCAGCGGGCCGCTAGCCACGTACTTGAATCCCATCTTCTCCGCAATCTCCTGATATTTTTTGAACGTTTCCGGAGCGACATATTCAACGACCCCTAGCTGCTGTTTTGTTGGCCGGAGATACTGACCGAGAGTCACAACGTCGACGTCGTGAGCGCGAAGATCCCGGAGAGTTTGGACAACCTCTTCTTCGGTTTCGCCGAGTCCAACCATTATCGAGGACTTTGTGAAGAGTGAGGGGTTGGACTTCTTTGCGAGCTGAAGGACACGTAGAGATTGGTCGTACTTTGCTCTCTTATCCCGAACGTAGGGGGTCAAACGCCGAACTGTCTCGATGTTGTGAGCGTACACATCCAACCCCGATTGCGCGAGTGTACGGACGGACTGCAGAAGCATAGCAAGCAGCGACAGAACCAAACAACCGTAGGACGGGAAGCCGTCGAATCCTCGAAAACGAGCGGCAGAGGTCAGCATCACGCCGCTGGGACACACACGTGGTTGCGCCAATCAACGCTGTCAGACAGCTAAGCAACGGACAGGCAGCACCAGCGACAAGACGCCAGACCCAAACACACATTCCTTCACCGCAGCAAAATGCAAGTACAAAACATTGCATCACGATGCAATCTGCACTGAGGGTAAGGTGGGAGTGCGTTCAACTTAATTCTTCTGCGGCGACCACCGGGCCGCCACGCACGCGAAAAAAACTGGCAGGAGTCTCGCTTGGTAACGCTGCTATGCGTGCGAGCTATACCGCAGTTCGTCTCTCGGCTCCTTTAGTAGAATTGTTCAACACTACGTCAAAACGCCACTGCTGTCACCACACTGTAGATCAGAGAGAAAGGAGAGGCGACAGGGCGAAAGCGGCCCAGGACTGACCTCTTCCATTCCTTGGAAATCCGAGACAAGGCATTCGATGAGCATCGAAGGCTTCGCCTTTTTGACCAGCTGGACCGTTCGAGCGAAGTGACCTGCGCCTCCGTCGGGCATGTCGTCTCTGAAACGCAGAGCAAGGAAATATAGCCCTGTCCGGCTGTTCGCGACAGAAGGCTGGGTGTGTGCTGGCCGCAAAGGAAGCCTCTGTGTGAAAACGCGTTTGCCTGTCTCTTGTCATGCTCTCTTGGCCACTTGGTCCCGGCTCTGTCTCTCACAAGCTCGAGATGCCTCACCAGATGACCAGTTGAGCTCCGGCGGACCACACTGTACCCACACATGCAGGGGTTCGAAACAGTTTCTGTTCAACAGTTCGGTCCCTCCTCTGACGACCAGGTGTTGTGCTCGACTGCGCCCCCTTGCGTGGTCCACGTTCAACCAAAGCGGAGAGGATCCTCATCACGATCCCTTGCTGCTCTGTCTCCGTCTCTCTCCAGGCGTGTCTCCAGTTGTGCTGCGTCGCCTCTGTCTCCTCGCCCGCCGCCGCTGCGCCCTACCTGTCGACACTTGTCATGACAACGTAGTCGATGTCCCACTTGGCCACCGCATCCGCGACTTTCTCGGGTTCTAATGGATCGGGAGGAGGCGGTTTGCTCGACGTTTTGATTGCACAGAATCGACATCCTCGCGTGCACGTGTCGCCCAAGAGAATTAGAGTGGCAGTTCCTCCGTTCCAGCACTCCCCGATGTTCGGGCACTGGGCCTCTTCGCACACCTGCGTGGCACAGAGAGCAATCGCACAGCACCGACGCCAGTAACTCGGAGACACCACGAAACACGAAGGGCCAGAACGTTCCCGGAAAAACGGGAAATGCCATTCGAGAGAGTAGCCACACAAGAGAGAAATTCAAACGGTGCGCCTGAGTCATCGAGAGCGAGAAATGCGCGCATCCTACGAGTCTCTCCGTACGCCCTATTTACTGGTCGTTCTGTGCCTAACCAGGGTAAGCCTTGCTGCTGCCCAAAGCAGTGGCCATAAGCCAGAAATATTCTTCGAGTTCACTGCCGCACCCTTCTCGCAAACCCGTTGCCTCCCTTAATGAAAGACACACGCATAGACTTTACATAGCTTGGCAAGCAGTATAAAGATATATGTAAATGTATACAGATATATATATATATATGCATGTACATCAACGTCAGCGTTTGGGCATCGCCTGATGCGATCTGTTGCGCTGCGACCACATAGAGGTACGCCCCTCCACCAGGGTCGGGATCGCATCTCTGTCCACCTCCCCATTCGGTTCACTGTTTGGACTTGTGTGTGTCTCCTTCCTTTCAGTCGTTTCGAGTGTCCGTTTGTGACCTACCGTGTGGAGGTCGAGGCCACGGATTTGTCTTTGCAGCTGTTGATAGCGTGATTCTTCTGCTCCACGAGATGCAGCGTGTGGAGCTGGGACGTGGAACCAGTCGGGGCGCGGACCAGCCGTGGTTGTCCCGACGCGGGGAATGACTGCGCCTTTGTTTCCGCTTTGGGGGGAAACGGCGCCTTTTTCAGACCCACAGGACCGCCCTTGGGATCCGCAGCATCCAGCGAAAAGGGGGCTTCCGGCCGGATCAGCCGACGCCCGCGAGGCGCACGGGAGAGACACCTGTGAGGGCCGCGACGGCAGCGCATGCGGGTGACCCGCGGTGGAGATAGTCAAACAAGAAGATGAACAAGGTGTAGACGGTGACAGAGGCGTCGACACGAAGGTGAGACGAAGACCAGCGCGCGATGCAAGTGAAACGCAGTCGGAAGACAGACTGCGAGACGGCCGGCGAGGAGACGCGAGAGCGGAAGCAGCAGAAGAAGATCCTCGAGCACAACGAGAGAAACTCACAGCCTCCGATTCAGAAACAGGCGACAACAGACACAGCAGAAGAAGCGTCGTCATCGTTGACAGGCGCCGCTGACAAGATGGCGAAAGCCGCGCTGCGCCGAAACAACTGAACGCGTCCCTCGTAGCCCAAGGCGGCGACCCGTCCTCCGCCCGCGTGGCGCTGTTGGAGCGGAAAAGATTTGCCATCTGTCGACACGCGCGTCCGGAACGTGCGGCGTACAGGGCTCTGCTCCCTTGCACGTGGATCTGCGCGGGAGGCGGCTGAGATTCCAATCTGTGTTTCTCGCTTTCTCCCTTGTGAGCTAGCTTGAGGGTTTCCCTCTCCCCGGAGTGTGGCGCTGGAGTGTCCACGAATGAGGAAAGGGACGAGCGACGAGTTCTTTCCGTTCCGCTGTCTCTTCAGAGCGCGCGCACACGCCCGGAGGGTAGAACCAGATGGCGAAGAAGAGAGAGGGAGGCGCGAACGAAAACGGCACAGCCTTCCTATTTAAACTGTGTAGTTTGTGTCGGGGAATTTCCGCTGTGTCAACGCACGGCACCTGTAGAGAAGCGCCGCACGCGGGTAGCGGCAACGGAGCGGCACCCCTCACCACGTGAGTGAGACAGTAGAGAAAGGAGAGGCAACGGCGACGAGGTATTCTTTTCAGGCCATGACGTTTCTCCGTGCCTTCTTCTCGACTCCTCGTCTGACTTCAGAACGGACGCACCCCGCCGCCCGCCCCCTCGAGACGAGCGCGGCGAATTGCCCAAGCCCCAGCAGTCGGGACGGACAGTCTGTGTCTTTCTGTCTCTCCTTCCCGTCTCTGCGTGTTCCACGCGAAATCCGTCCGCTCGCTTGCCACCATTTACGAAAACTGAAACGAAGAGACGGATGCAGGAACGCACCGCGTGCGCGTGGACGACGGCATTCAGTCGGATCCCCTCCGGGGGTCAAAGGGGTTGCTGCTGGAGACGTCACGACACCTGTTGTTGAAACCGCGACGCGAGCAGGGAATTCCACAGAAACTTGCAAGGCGATGCAAACAACTCTGCAACGTGACAGCGGAAGACAGGCCCTCCTGGAACAGATTCTTCTTCCTGCAACGACGACGCGCCACGAGACAGAACCAATCTCAAAGGTGTACCGCATCCGTCGACGATCTGCACAGCGCTGTCTCCCCAACTGGTACCGAATGGGACAAAGGAACGCCAGAGGAGACGCGGGACGAGCTCAAAAGGTTTCCTGGGCTGTGTTGAGGAACACACCGCAAATATTTGTCCGATAGCAATGGAGACAGGGAAAAGCGCGCCCGCGCCCCCGCTAGAATCGAGAAACTTTGCATCTTTGCAACACGAGCGGTCCGCTGTTACAGTTCGTGTCGCGCGACGAAGTCCAGCATGCGCACGGAGCCTGCCTCCCTCGCGGCGCGCGCCGGCCCCCAAACCAACGGTCGCATTTGCAGGGCGGCAATCGAGTAAGACAGAGATATCACAACTTCGCGTCGAGTAGCTACGGAGAAGTCGCATGTCTGTGCACTTTTCCCACCAGTTTTCCTCCAGGCACAGAGACAGGCCAGCCTCCAGAGCTCGTTTTCAACGCAGTGTGTGTCAGCCAGCCGTCCAACCACCTGCGGAAAGGGTATGGCCCGTCGTCCAACTTAGTCACTCAGTTTTGAGGTGGCGTGCGAAACATCGGACTTTTTAGATGGAATTACGTGGAAGAACTTCACATAGCTTGCGGTTGCCGTATAACTCGTCGTTGAGGGCGGGGGATTGCTAGGCGGTTGCGTCATTCGTCTCTTCATATGACCAAGTGACTGCCTGCGGCATTCACCGACCGTTTGCACGAGAAGACGGCAAAATCCGCCATTTTCCAGATTATTCTTAGCAACGGTTTCTCGGCTAGCTGTGCTGTTTCACGTGCGCATGTCCGTTTCCTTCTTCGTCCGTCTTGCAGGCAAGCGTTGTTTTCGCTGTCACTTTTCCACGAACCGATTCGCCGCTGTGGTTAGCCCCCTCCCGTGCCAACTTCGAGGCGGGGACGACGAGTCGTTACCCCGGCCCGGCCAAACCAGCTCTACCAGGACGTCCTTCTCTTCTGGTTCTGCCAATCCCGTTTTCTCGCAAAAGCGCCATTTCGTCTCCGCGACTTTCTCTCCCGCATTTTTGTTACGGTGGTTGTGGCTGGTGGCACAGTTGTACTCCACTGAAGTGTCTAGACACGCGAGAAATTGCCGTGTGAATCGTTTTCTAGCAGCATCGCCTGTATCGTGTTCGGTTACTTGTCTTACTGTTTGGGAGACCTGGTGTGTTTCCCAGGAAATATTTGTCGGGATCTTCTGTCGTGGTCCGTGCCGCGCTTTTTCCGAGTGTTGTTGTTTTTTTCTCCGCGCTTTTCAGTTGCTGCCCCCTGCGTCCAACCGCGGCCTCTTCACAATGGGCAATTCCCAGGGGAACGCTCGGATGCGTTCGCCCAATGACATCTCCGACGTTGCTCGTGGAAAAGACGGATGGGTTGAACTGGATCGTGACGAAGCGTGCCGGTTTGTGTCTCTTGAGGCTCCCATCACTGACGCAGTCGAGTTTCCCTATGATAACAAGCCTGAGCACGGTTCCTTCGTGAATGTCCAAGGTCTCCGTATCCATACGTATTTCTGGTACCCTCAAGCGTCGCAGTCGAGAACCTCTGGTGCAGGTTTGAGAGAATCAACTTCGCGTCCTGACGCGTCTGCCTCCCCTTTGCTGCCCCAGCGACACTCTTCTTGCTCGCCTACTGCGTCCTTCTCGACACTCGGCGCAGGACAGGCCGCGCCGTCTTCTAGCCTTGATCGCAACAGAGGGCCGACGAAAGTCGCCCACGCTGGATTTTATCCTCCGCATCCGTCTCCATCCGTCACATCTGTCCCCCGACATGCGCTTCCGACGTGCAACGGGAGACGCGCCTACACAGCAGACCATCTGGGGGCGGCGTCCGGCTCACTGCCCGCACCAGAACAGGCTCTTCTCGACAAAGCGACAGCTGTGTGCGGCGCTCGAGGAGTCGTGCTCCTTCTCCATGGCTACTGCAACCACTCCCGCCTTGCCTGGCTTTCCAAACCTCTGCCGCCGGGTCACAGGCGAAGAGACCCGACGGTGGTTGGGTACCCAACCGTCTCTGAAGCTTTGTCGGTGCCTGCGGCCGTCGCTTCAAACAGTTCGTGTCGATCCGAAGCGGACGAGCAAAGCTTCGACTTTTCGCCCGCCGCCACTCTCTCCACAGCTGGGAGTTGGAAAAACGCGCTAGAGGGTACATCGGAGTTCAAACCTGATCCGCCGGGGCGAGTGGCGAGCCGCTCGCGAGCGGCGTCGCTGACGGCTGAAGAACCGGCCGGAGGGTGCGATCGAACTGAAGGATGGGTGGAGACAGTTGGGGACGCCAGCGTCTCTGCGTCATGGCATATTCAGTATCAAGGTAGTTGGGTGGAAGCGCTAAACCGGGCGGGCTTTCTGGTCGCCGCCATGGATTTCCAGGGCCACGGCCTATCTGAGGGTTGGCAAGGGAAACGTGGGAGTGTGAACCGGTTGGATGACCTCGCCCTGGACGTCATTCAGTTTATCACTATCATTCGCCGTCGCTGCCAATTCCTTCGCGGAGTGTACAGACACTGTGTGCACGATGGGAAGCATCGAAGTGGTTCAAGGGAGGTCAAGGAGGGTGCAGAACGGCGGCCAGACTCCGAGCGACAAACGAGCAGCAAGCCACGCCGCGGGATGCCAACGAGCGAGATGGAGCCAAACGGTGGAGAAACGAAGGAACAGTCCACTCAGGAGAGCAACGGAGGAATTGACAACGATGAGGAAAATCCTCCGATTTTTCTTCTGGGTGTATCTTTAGGTGGATGGGCAGCTGCCAGGACGATTCAGCTGCTCGGCGATCCTAAAGCTGTAGCTTCGCTCTTCTTAGTTTGTGACCCGAACGGGCCTCTGCCCCAGTTTTCCGGCATCCTGACGCCACACGCAGCTGCCAGTCCACCTCACAGCGGTGCCTCTGCTGGTCCGCTTCCCTTCCCCATTGAAAAGCAACTGACGTCCTCTCTCTCAGCCGCCCGGGTTTCTCGGCAGCGACAGTCTTCCTCTTTTGCGAGTCTTGGCGCTTTGTCATCCGTTGGGCAAACGCAAACGTCCCTTACCACTGCAGGTGTATCGGGCTGCGTGCTTCTCTCGCCGATGTTGGATCTCTCTTTCGTGAAGAGTGCAACAAAATATAATCTCTACCGACACCTGATGGTTCGTTTAGCAGAGTGGGCACCAAACATGGTTGTCTCCCGGCCTCTTCCCAATAAGGAATATCCCTACCTGGAGGCGCACATGCAAAGAGATAAGTATACGTATAAGGGTGGTTCGCGATTGCGAATGGTGAGGGAAATGTTTGAAGGAACTGACACGATTCTCCATCCAGAGTGTCTCTCCCTCATATCTGAGAGTACCTGCGGGGCGCTCCTGGTCATGCACAATCTTCTCGACGGTGTCTGCGGAGTCGAGGGGAGTCTGCGTCTCTTCCATGGTGCCACAAGAATCAGAGACAAAAGCTTTCTTGCGGTGAATGCGTATGTGGATGGCACTGCGTCTACTCAGCACCTGAATCCTGTGGAGTTCAGCACGGGCGCGCCAGCGGAAGTTTTGGCGCGATTCGGAACAGGCGCGCTGCCTGCACCGGCCTCTACACTCGCTGGATGTGGAAGCCCAGAAGTGCTTCAGCCGCTCCAGGAGACTAGAGAAGGTGTCAAGGCGGCGGGAGGAAGTATGGATCTCGAAGGACAGGCAGCGGCTCAGGATCCGCATGCAACGCCCTGTGCTGTGACCGCAGAGATTCGATGCGGTCTGGCGCACGACCTGTCGGAGGGCACAAGTGAAAGCGTTGAGCGAAAGAGGACGCCAAGCCAGCATCGTCACCAAGGCACAGAGGCCAGAGACTCAGTATCCGGTCCAGCGGTCGGTAAGGAAGAAGTGGGTACAGAGGAAGTTTGCGACGTCACTTCTTTGAATGCCCATGAAGGCGGGAAGTCGCAGCAGCAGGAGAATGTTGAGAGGGCAGGTAAGGCCATCACGAGCTGCACGTCTTCCACCGTCAGATGTGTACCCTGTAAAAACGACGGGGAACGTGTTTTACCAAGGAATTTATATGTCGAGTGCAATGTGGAAGCGGCACTCATTGAAAAAGTGCGGGCGTATGCGGATCCCCAGCTGCATGGATTGGACGTATACCATTCACTTCCGTCGGAACCTGATGGAGAAAAAATCCTCGCTCGAGTTATGCAGTGGCTTCTACAGCATGCACGGATCTAGTTCGATGGCAGACAACGTTGGAGAAGCCTTGTTGCGTGAGGCCTCTGAAGTGAAATTCCTCGATCGCTTAACAATGAATGGGAGGGTTACTACGCTGGAAGCTGCCGGAGAACCCGTACATCGACTAGTGAGTGGTGGAAAAAGGAAGCACAGGAGGGAGAGGAGGGGGAAACGACGAAGTGTATCGAGCCCAGTCGCATTTCAGAAGAGAGCGACTGAGCACGCTGAAAGTTCAAGAGGACTTCCGGCCAGTTGAAAACAGCGCACGGGGGAATGTGGAAGGGGGCCGTGCTCGAAGGGCAGCACGAGGAAATTATTTGGACCGAAAAGAAAGCAGATGGGTGTTGTGAACAATCGCAAGAAGTTCCTGCGTACGTTGGATACGGTTCCCACAGAAAGCATATTAGCGTCCTACCGGACTTACTGCGTCCGCGTGGAATCCGGGTCGCTGGCTGATCCATATAGAAAGGCTTTCACGCGGTATCTTCAATTGACTTGTCTCGTGCAGTGTCATGTAGGAGTTAGTTCATATTTAGATTGAGCGCATCACTTGCCAGGTTGTAGAATCATGCAGATGACAGGGTTAGTGGGCACCTAGAGAGACGAAAACGAGATCCGAGATTGGCGTTTGCATGAAAACCGGGTAAACCGATGTCGCTGGATGTTCTCGTTTGACGTTCTGAGGCACTTATATATATATATATATATATATATATATACGTAGTTTGAGTCTGTCACTGCCGATTCCGTGATGTCTTTTCTAGTCCCCTTTCAGGCCACTGGGAGAGAGTTTTCTCTTGTGTTTTTCTGATGTAGCGAATCCGAATGGCATACCGCGGTCGCCTACATCGTTAGTATTGCTATTGTAAAATGTAGAGTGCAGGAGGGGTTTCGTTTTCTTCGATTACCGGTCAAGTAACTTCTCGCATTGCGTGTCTCCGTATATCGCCTGTATGGACAAGACTGTCTGGTTCTCTAGCGCACCGAGGGTTCCCGCTGCGGATTTTTCCAGGAAGACCGGACGCCCTTTTACACTGCGAGTAGCGCAGCACGTTTCGTAGGGCCCACAGTCATCCACTGCAAGTCGCTTTTTAAGCTGGGATCTGTCCCCTCCCTGTGCAGATTTATTTTTGTCTCTGGCTCGGACACTCGACGTAAACCACCCGCACAGGAGGCCTGGTGTGACCGTCTTCGTGTTTGCAAGTATGCGCATAGGTACATCTACGGAGTACGCCTGCACAAAATAGACATCTGGATATATATGTTTGTGTATGGAAATCTGCATTTTGCCGCCAGTAGATAGGAATGTCTGCACCAAGGACAGAGCAAGAACTGAACAATCCTGTCTACTCTTTTGATCAACTGGCAAAACCATACCCAACGGAATTCAGGCCGTCGCCGATAGCTTTATGCGGGTCGAGTGCTGCAAACGCAGGACTCCCCAGTAGCTGCAAATTCTGTGTGTGTGATGCCAGCGATACATTTGAGTTCAGCAGTCCATCGTTAATACGTTGTCGTTGTTTTGAGGCAAGTAAGGCTCTAAGTGAATTTGTGATGTCCCAGCAAGCCCCCGGGCAGTTTTCGGAGTTCTCAGAAGGAAGCTTTGATGCTAAACGGCAGTGCTTTCATTATACTGGCTCTTCTGTGCATAGGAATGCCTGTGGGTTGCTTTGTGCGGAGAGCCCGCGTTGGTCTCCGAAAAGGGGACCGGATGGCGTGCTGGGACCAGAAACGCAGCTTGTGGAGAAAATAAGTGCAACGTCATAGTTTCGGACCTACAGATACACATGCCGGCAGAGGGAGGGTAGGTTTCTAGAAGCAGCTAGCTCGGTATACTGTCCTGACCGCAAGCCCATTCGTGTTTCGTGAAGGCGTTGCAAAGAAAATTGTTGAGCGATGCGCCTTCTCAACTGCCTTTTTGATTTTAACCTGAGACCTGGCAACATGTTGTAGCAGCCGACTGTCTGCTTCAGCGATTATACAGGCTTCCTTTTTGACTGTTGGAGTGTGTGAAGTAGTCACAATTTCTATATACATTATGCCGGCACGAGGAAAGCGGGTAAGAAGCTCCGCCCCATGAGCAAGCCTGAGTTTTGCCAGACACAGTGGAAATCACCTGCACATCAGACGAACCCGTGTGAGCCTGGGCTCTCCAGGCGTGGTAGAAGACAGGGTGAGAGATTCCCATGTGCAACGCAGACAGCACCACAAATCTGGAGTCATACCCCTAGTGGCGTGGTTTGTACCCCTTAAACGAGTTCGGAAATTGGACCCGTTCAACGGCTGCAGTCATGATGCGCCCAACCGGCTGATTCGCTGGAAGCAGTTCCTCTAAAAACATGACGCTGCAGATTCTGCGGACTTTTGAATCCTGAATGTAGCTGCATGCGGAATAAAGACCACTGAGCTTCCGATCTCCTGCTGTGCCAAGAGCTATGGCATGCCAAAACTCGACGACACCGTAGTGAACCCGTTACTCTGGGTTGGCTGAAAAGGTTTCCACCTAGTCGCTCCGATTCGACTCCCTTCACATACCCATCGAGCGAGAGCGATGCACCGCCGTACCAAAACTAAGGGGCAATGGCTGCTATCTTTCTTTGGCGAGGAAGATGTCGAGAACGAAATAGCATGTCTCTGTGTTTGCTGTTATCTGAGGCAGTAAGTGTTGCTTACTCTCACAGTCCCCTAATTGAACCAAAAAAATCTGGTATACGGAGATGTTACTCATCCTTACCGACGACGAAATTTCCTTTCGTCTTCTACCATCCGGCAGCTAGTGTGTTTCCATCACTGCTGGGTACGGAGGTGGCCGCACCGGAACTGAGAGATACCTGGAGCGATGCGTTTCGTGGCCCTTTCTCTGCCGATTGAGGTAGTGTGAGAAGCAAAATACCCAAAACAAGAACAGTCAGAATCAGCGTATGAGGAGCTGACATCCGTTTCTTCACCGCCATCAGACTTCCCCATGGTCCCGATAAAGGAGCTTCAGGCTCATAACCTTCCAAACCCTCTGGTTGTTTGAGTGCGTCATGACTACGGTGTGAATATTCCGCAACAGCTAACTCGGAGCACGAACTTCGAAGGGACTCGATGTCATTCTGCAACGAGTCTAGGCCTGACTTGACATGTAGAAAATCGTTTCCATCATCTTGCTTCATGACCGGATTTCCTTTGATGGGAACAGAAGGTAGCTTCCGGGGTCGGAACCCAGGGTTCTCGCCAAAGTGGAATACTACAGGGGCTATGTGGGACAGGGAGTTTTCGGAGATGTTGCGGTGGTAATGCGTTGCCGCTAAACCTTCCTTCATGCACAGCGCGAACGTCCGCAACGACAGACACACGATAGCAGCCGCAGCTGCTCGAAATAGCAACCGGCTGGCTGCCGAGTACCAGCTGTGGCGCACCTCCTTCTTTTTGGGGGCAGATCTTGTTCGCCCTCGCGCTGATTCTCTTGGAAAACGATTCAGCGGAGGAGTTACACTATTGGTCTTGTTTTCGTGCCCATTCAGAGTGTCACTAATATGTTCAAATATGGATGTGGCGCCGGATTCTTCGGAAATGGCACCCGCCTCGGAAGGGGAGCGTACCCCGCTGTCGATAGGGCTTGACACTCCACTAGTCCCTTCTTCGAATTTCCACCTATTACGCTCGCTTGCGGTTTCCTGATTGCCCTTATTCGGCTTCGGCGTCCATGTCTGGTTTCTTTCCTCCGTTTTTACCTCCCCCTCATCCAAAAAAAAAGCGTCAGTGGCCGCTGCCGTCCTGGATGCGGGTACCTCTTCCCGCTCTGAAACTGTATCTGGGACAGACTCTGTAAAAGGCGGCTCCATGACTCAACTTCAGTGCCGGCTTCGTTTCACTTCAAAAATAAATGAATTATTTCGTAGAAGCGCCACAGCTGAGTCATGCCTGCTGGACTGATTTATGATTTAGAGTTAATCAACACACTGTAGCTTTCTCATCTCCATCCATGATGCAATTCTACTGAATAGCCTCTTTGTAACACTACCTCTAGAAGGGGTTCAGCTGTCTTCCTCAAACTTTCTGAAGCAACTGAGCACTGGAACCTGAACCCCAAGAATGTTCCAACGAGGAATTCACTCTAAAATACCGCAGCGTGGAACGAATCTAACCAAGTCACTTCGGGGCGGCACAATGGAATGTGTCCGGAAACGATTTCGTACGAAAGATTGCCATGAAATGAACATATAGGGGACGGATTATCAGAAAACGTAAAGAAAACTGCACATACTCGCCATGGGTTCAACCAGGGTAAGAACACAGACGCTATGCCGCAGAGTCCCTGGAACGTCCGGAAAATGGCCGTAAAGCACCAACCACTGCGGTTTCCTTGAGCCACAGTTGAGTCCTAACCATCTGGGATTATCACTCTCTCGGCGTTCATTCAGGTTAAGAAATACATGCGACAAAAACGAGGCTCTTGTGGGTGACGTTGTTAGGTAGGACATTTGCCTCTTCTATCGGGGCAGGCGAAATGTTAAGGATGAGTCTGTTTTCCCTCTTTTCGCAAGCGCAGTAACAAACCGCTTCATCTTTCTGTTGCCTTTTAGTATCGAAAAAAAAATCAGACATGTTACTCGCCGTTCAACTCTCCTACCGCTGAGAGGGGACGGGTATACATGCTGTCGAAAGAGACTCGATCAGCGCCGGAACCTAGATGTGGGCCCCGCATGGTCACCCCGCTTCCTAGTTCCCTGATTCTGAGACTTGTTTCCGTGGCTGTTAGTTCAGCTGGAGGTATATTCTACACTCACCCGCAAACACACACGAGAAAAAAAGCTAGTGACGCACCTCATTTTCCGTGTGTGAGAACATCCGTACGCCTGTAGGAGAAATGTACGGCAGAAGAGCGACATGAGCTGCCGGTTCACGCCATCAGATCACAGCATCGCGTGAGACAAAGACTTTCCCCCCTCGTCGTGATGAGCGACTATCCTAGTCTCCTCTTCTCATTGCTTGTGGACGAGTTCTTGAAAACGGTGAAAATGCAGTGCCTAGTTAGAGTGGTGACACCGTGTGCCGTGTGACCGTACACTAGGCTTCTGGTATCGTTAACTGAACACTTCGCGGTGTAGTTTTGCAGGAAGCAATCCACATGTTTGAATCCCTTACGGACTCACGAGGGGGCATAAGAAAGGGGGTGAGTATAATATATATTCTCATACTGCACGCTGTAACGCAAACATGCGGACATGTTTACAAGAAGCGTACGCGTACGCTTCGAAACGAAGCAGTTCAATAATCAACACACGTTTTCTCCCTCTTCTTTTCAGGCGATGTGTAGCCGTACCGTTCGTACCGTCTTCACCACATGTATTCCTTATTTTTTTTTACGGCATCGACTCACAGCTCATCTTGTGAAGCATGATCTATTAGTATCCATTAGTCCCAGGTCTACCGCAAAAAATCTCTGGTGCGAGGTTTCTTGTACATAGTTCCATACCGGCAATAAGCCAGGTTGTTCCGTCGAATGTGGACTGCATCTCTGAACCACCTACCAATAGTTCATCCTCACAGAAGAAATGACTTCCACATTTGTTGGGGGGATCTCGCAGCACGTTATCACAACCCGCATCTCTGAACCACCTACCAATCGTTCCTTCTCACAGAAGAAATGACTTCCGCGTTTGTTGGGGATATCTCGCAGCACGTTATCACAAGTCTAATATTGAGAGAAACTGCCACCCTTGAGCAGGAGAAGATTTCCTCTCCACTAGTGGGAAGTTAGAATTCCATGGGGAACCGGGCCCCATTCTTCCACATAATGACACAGTAGAGTACCTATGGGTGAGAGCCACCGGCATGTCCTATGCCTCGTTACACGGGAGTATTACCTACTCAAAGGAACATAACAGTTCCTTCCGCAGAGAGGCATTACATGCCGATGAAATTTGCACGTTGCCGGCTTAACCGTTTCTGGCTGTTCTCTCAACACCTCCTTCCATAGTGAGCTTGACGCGGCTCACGTATCACTGGGGCGCGCATGTTTAGTAGCGACGAACCTTTGAGAGCCAGCGGGTTTTGCCATCTGCTGCAGTGGCCAAAAAACACCCCTCCGATCCCACGCGCTGCGAACTGGCAGCAGCCACTTTTTCTGCGACCATAGGCAGTTGCCTTGACAACGTGTTCTGGCATGAGTGGAACATCAAAAGAGCTGAGGAATCTCATCCTGTTACACTCGAAAAGATGACATGGACAAAAATACCGTTTGAAATAAAAACACAGACTGGCGCTAAGCCTTCGGGCAACCGAGGTGTGCCGTGCCCTCACTTGAAACTTCCGTACCCTCGAGGAGAGTAACGCGCATCCGTGACTGCAGCGGCAGCAACAGGCTTCTGTAAGGGGCCTTACACGTGTTCAGTATCTCCTCCTGAGCGCCGCAGAGCCTCTTTTTGGAATGATCCGACTGGTCATTTTCGCTTTAGTCTGCAGTGAGATAAAGCAAACAAATGCGACTAATCAAATGAAGACAAACACAAGTGACTGACAAATTCACCATACGCTTGGCCGCAACCCGGGGTACTCGCACAGCCTAAGAAGACAGTAGGAACGGCCAGTACCTTCATGTCAGCATTCGCTGAATTAACGAGGCATACCATCGTAAAGGACGACGCAGGCGCTCACAGATGCAACGGCCGCCGCTTAGTTGTCAGTGCCATAGGAAGCCTGGTGGCTCCTCCGCATTCTGCACAGTGACAGAAAAGGCTCGGAGCTGCATCTGTTTCTCTGGCTCTACGGAGGCTAACAGTTCTGAAACCCACCCCAAAGGTTGCAGATACGGTACGCTAATTTTTTTCGTGCGTCGGCGACCCCCCCAGCGGCATGTGGTGACCGAATTGAGACGAGATCACGAGACGCCGTCGCGTACACGACAAATCCGGCCGTGTGCGATCGGTGGAAGAATGTGCCCTTTCATCGTGTCCCGCTTCCTTACGTAGGCACTGGTACCATGTTTACAGTGCCAGATCGCATTCAGAGCGGGATTGAACATTGTACAAGGCTGTTGCGGCTCTGGTAAACATCTTGCGTCATCCATCGTATTTCGTTAGGGCTACCAGAGCTCCACCCGCATGCAGAACGGGAATCTGTGGGTTCTGTTGCTTGGAACTCTCCACACAACATCTGGAAATATGCTTAGCAATGCTGGTACGTATGGATAAATGACGCTGCAAAAAGTGGCCCGTTGCTGCGGGGACTTTGCGTGTGCTCTTTTGGTTGCACAGTTCATCCTCACTTCTCTCTATGATGTATCCTCTGATCTATTACCCGATTCTTGCTGCGGTTGCCATCGGTTTTGTCTGCCGAGTGCTTGCGACAGAACAAGTCCACGCAGCTGACGCCGAAATAGCTTCCGCAGGTATTCCAGTTCCAGCAGGATCAAGCGCTGTGGATCTTCGCATGGAGAAACAGCCATCAGCAGCAGGGAAGCAAGCTGATTCAGCTCTAGTAGCGAGTACCCGTGTACCACTGGAGGTCGACTACGAGGATGCGACACCACCACGGGGACTCGCACGGAGAACGTTGAGATATCGAAAGCCTAGGGTAAAGACCTCCAATTCGAGACGCCGGCAGTTGATGCGTAAAATCGGCATGGCTGTACTTGCCATTGTGGGGGCGGCAATGATCGTGAAAGCTGCCTATTCGAGGCGTCAGAATAAGTTGCGTGCACATGCCTTTAGCTACATTTATGGTCGTGCTGGTGTGGCAGAGAGAGCAGCCCTTGGACTTGAGGAGCAGAGGCGAGAAGTGAGGGAGCTCCTTGGCCGTGTCCGGGTTGCACAACGTGCCGCCGTGAGTACTGATGAACGACAGGAGTTAACAGAGACTCGGCAAGCTTTGGAGAAGTTTGATGCGCTGCTGGCAATGCAGGCGCGAGCATCACAACGGGAGCTTGCTGACTTTGTTACCGCAATAGGTATTCTTCACCCACAAGTTAGACACCTGCCCCGTAGTTTGTGGGGTACAAATGCAGCTCTTCAAGCGTTTGAGGCAGGGCGCCTAGATGAAGGGAGAAGGTTCTGGAATCGTCTCCACCCCCACGAGGAGGCAGTCCGAAGCAGCGCGTTACCTGGTGTCGTCAGCCTGGAGCAGGAAATCGAGGAAGCTCGCAGACGAGACCTACCTACATTACCTTCGCTTTATCAGCAGATGGAAGAAGCCAGAGGTAGGCAGGTAACGTCCACTCTGGACGAGCAGATCACCGCGCTGAACCGCCAGGTTCCAAATTTTGTGGGAGTCGATCCAGACTACGCCGAACAACATCTGCTTCACTTCACGCCTTCTCGCTCCGAACCCGGCTACGTTAGAATGGCAGCCGACGTAATGCGACAAGCAATGCAGGTGAAGACAGGCACGTGAGGCAGATATGCACGGCAGGCGTGCTTGGCCTGCTTGTTGCCACACGATGTCGATAATGCAGTCAGCATTTCGCATGCGTTCTACTGAGATGCAGATCCACGTAGACTGTGCCCGAGATCGTACAGTATACTCTCTGGAGGCGGGATCTGGCGAATGAATGACTGAATACAGAAGCATTTCTGTGCGACAGCGGTGGCAGGTTGATGTTGACGGTTTTTGCGAGGGGCGTGCCGAGCGAATCTGACAGTGGACACACAGTGAACGGCGCCGGTTACCGGGGGTTCGCCGTCCCGTTTAGAAGGCACTGTCATACACAGAGCGTCCATCGAGAACCCGCGGTTCGGGGGGTCGTCCCACAGACTGAAATGGAGTTCTGTGTGAAAGACGGTTTTACACTTGTTGTCACTGGAGCTCGGAAGGAATGTTCGCTGGAACAGAAAAAGGATTGAAGACCTATCTGTGTTGGTAGCGGTCAAAGCTAACACGATGAACACTGTGAAGTGGAAGTGTACATGTTTGCTCTGAGTCGGAGAGTAAACCCCGAAAGAAGATGAAGGTGGCTTTTCTTTGGTTAGGTGGAAGGAGTGGGAGACTTGACCCACTTTGCTAGAGTTTTGAATTTGAGGACAGTACAGTACACATTTCTTTTAGAATCACTAAGGTAAGGAAGAATTTGAGACTGCATTATCCGCAGAGGAGCCTGAGGAGACAAGGACCAGGTGCATCATCATGCACGGTATCACATTCGCTGTTCATGGGAGGCCGTGCCCATTCGGGAGTTTGGGCATTGTGTCCATCCACGGGCGATACAACCATTCCAAGAGACGGGCGATACAACGATTCCAGCAGAGGGTGCCTTGAATTATTGTGTTGGCGCTTAGTCGTCGTTCTTCGTTTCCACACTGCGGCGTACTCTTGTCCGCCAAATGGAACCTAATTGTAATCTATTTACGGTAACTGAACACCACCACGCTGGTGGAGCGTGACCGGCGAGCTGCATGTATACGTATATATGTGATTTTCAATAGAATCTGTCAGACGTATGGCTTGGACACACGTGGTAGCGCTGTCCGAGACCGTTTGTTTCGCCGTATTCCTGATGATCTGGTACCTGGTTCTGCCATGGCGCGTCTTTACTTTCGTTGGTGGACCCTTCGGGCTGCCTCAGGCTGTTTTTTTCTGAGAGTTTTGCTTGCCGCTCATTGGCTCAGCGCTTTTGAAGACCTGAGCGTGTTAATTGTGTGGATCCATACTTGCCCTCAATCTTGCGAACGGCAAAACAGTGCGTGGTGGACTAAAGCAGGCACCGGGTTGGCGGCCACCCACGTGGTGAAGTTGCGTACGCACAACCGCCCCTTCATTCGATGGTAATGGCAAACGCGCAACTCCACACGCGCCTGCCTGCAACAATTGGATCAGCAAATCATTCCGAGTGCTATTTATCTCTGCGGTACACAGAAACTTCTCTGGACGACGGGACCAGCGCAGTGGAAGATGTAGGCCATGCGGTTTATTATTTTGATCTGCAGCTTGATGCCTTTGAACACTTGAGGTAGAGGAGTGTTGGGCAGTACGCCCAGACATCACGACTGTATCCCCAGATCAGGTTTGTTTTCCCTTTCTCATGTTTCGCAACTCCCAAGACGTTGGTGGCCGCTGTTCAAGCACCTTTACGTTTAGGTGCCCCTGTGGCAGCTGTCTCACTTTACTTTCAGTCTTTCCTCACAGCCTCACCGAGTGACACGCGCAATTTAGTTGTCCTTGATTTGCTTGGTGTAGACACTGTAACCGTTTTATATGGGGATGTCCGGTCCCTCTTTCGCTGCCACGTCCAGCTGCAGCCTAGCTGTGCAGAGACAGCGCACGACATGCATAACGGAATTCAAAGGGCTGGACACAGCAAAATATGAATTTCGCGAATACAATACTGTTGCTCACATTTTGTCATTTAGCATCTTTTAATCGAAATGTTGAAACCAGTACTGCACAGTGCTGAAACAACTGGGGTTTCGACTACCTGATTCACGCTGTCCCGTTCCTTGATCCTGTCTCGTGCGCAACAAAAAGACTTGGTCCCAATTTTAGACACCCACAAAGAGTTTCTGAGAAAATGCGTGGAAACCTATCCGGTTCCGTGTCTTCCAACGCTCGAGGAGTCGCCTTCTGCCCGATTTCTCCAAAAGGAGATTCTGCTCAGTTCCCCCGTCCGTCCACCGAGTAAGCCGCCTTTTGTCGTCTCCTCTGGGCTTTTTTTGCCTTCTTTAGCAGTTGGCAACCCTTCGCACAGGAGGCCAAAGCTCAACTGGGAGTTCCAGGGAGGAGTCTCGGGTCTGCTGTAGTGCATTTCTCTGTAGACAGTAACGCTTTTATTCTAGTGCCCGACGGGCCGTCTCCGAAGCCTCTGCAAATGGCCGACGCATGTTCGCGTTGCGACGACTTTTCGCCCATGACTTCTCTGCTTCATTGCTGCGAGCAACCGGAGGAAAAAAGAATGTCCACTGTCAGTGCTTTCTGCGTTTTTGAATTCTACAGCCTAAAAGGATGGATTCCTTCCGATCCGCCGGCAAATTCAGGGGAATTCCAAGAAATAAAAGCGGACACAAAAGCAGTTCGCTTCTCTCCTGGTGCTGTCTCCAGCTTGTTGCCATCCAAACGGCGGCCGGGTAGCTCAGCGTGTCGTGGGAGCGGCACCGGCATGCCTGTTTTCAAAGCCGGCGACCAGAAAAGAGAACTAAGAAACGCCAACACACTCTGAAAGTCAGGACGGGAGGTTGATATGTCTGACTAGGTTTTATTTTTCCCCTTCCTGACACTGCAGTCTGTTTTCAGCAAGCATGTCAAAGCCATGTGATTCAGAGAGGAGGACTGCTGCTGTGAGCTGTCAAGAGCGAGTATAGAAGGGGGAGGTAGGCTAGGTTGGGGCAGTACGCCAGTGCGTGTTTTGCCCGTCGTGAAATTTCCATTTTGCAGATACGGTGGAGATATTCTTCCGCCACAGTGCTAACACTAGTTGCTTTCGTTCCTCCAGTTCAAGTGTGCGGAGAAGCTCAGCACAGGCGTTTCGTGTCCGGCGTCTCCCCTACGATCGGGGCCTCTTGCTTTTTTTCGCTCGCCCTCGCAGCCTGTCTCTCGACCGTTTTAGACGCCATGTTAACGACCAAAGTGGGTGTACTTGACGGGTCATCTTGCCGCACAAAAGACAGTTTCTCCAGGGAAAGCAGAAGAGCGGACTGACTGTTCTCCCTTACAGCTGAGCCTCGGATGAGAGCAAATGCCGACCGACCTGGGGTGTGGTTGCCCACTGTCCCTTGACTCTGCAGGCAGAACTCTCTGTGGTTCACCCGAAAAGTCTCAACTTCGGCTGCGAAGCGGCTAGCGCCGGGCGAGTGACGCCATGACCTGGCTCTCAACTGGGCTGTGTCAGGGGTGTGCGGTGAAAACGGAGGAGGCGAAGATCCAGAACCGAACACATTCTGCTGCGAAGGAAGCTTTCGAGTCTTCGTCCCCTCGCACCCCACCGCGCCTTCCTCTCCTCAACCCGTTACGGACACCCCTCTCGACTTGCTTGTCTGGGGCGTCTCGCCGTCTGTGGGGCTCAGAGTTCCTTGCCCTCCAGCTCCAGCTCGTGTCCGTGGTCTCGTCCCCCTTTTCACCCGCCCGGCGGTCTCTCCCTCTTTGCTCTGGCTTTCTGCAAGATGTGGGCGGAGGTGGGACAATTTCTGGTGGTTGTTGTGGCACCTCCGTTCCTCGGTCTCTACTTTATCCACGCGCTCTTTTTCCCCACAGTTTGGCGAACAGACCGCGCGAAGCCTTACCGGGAAACCGGCGTGCGACCCGCTCAAGAACAACTCCCCCTTGTGGTTCGAATTCGCTCGTATGTGGCGACTCGAATTTTGTCCTCACTCCTCCTCACTTGCGTCTTCATGAACGTCTTCTGCCTTCTCCACCTACGGCGCGTAGCCTGGTGGTACATTCCCTACGCCATCTGGTGCATTTTCCTCGCTGAGAGATTCGGAAAGCCGCTGGGCTTGCCTTCCAAATGGGTAAGCTGTCTTGCCGGACATTGCCTCTGGCGACCTGGCTCCAAGGCGGGCTCTCAAGAGGCACGCCAAAAACCTGTTTCCCGCGCAGTTTTCAAAGCCGTCTTGACGTGGCGCGTAGACCATACAGCCCCCAATATAGTCTTACCTGCTATTCCCGGAGTGCCTTGCGGCCGTTACGTAATTTGGTGATAGATGCCCGTGGAGTATCCAGCCGGCTGCGCCAAAGGGAGATATAAACGTGTAAATGGTTACGAAAACACGGCTTTTTGTGGCAAACGAGACGCGTGACGCAAATCACAGCTCGGCGCGGTCTGTAGCTCCACTCGTGGGGAGAGACAGCTAAATGGCTGGCTCTCGAAAGGCCGAGCCGTGGCGGTTTCGGGGCCGGTTAGGAGCCTCACAACAACGGAACTGGAATCGCACTTCTACCCTACACGAGGCCGAATTTATCTCGGTGTATATGCACTCATATGTACTTGCGTGTAGGCGATTAACCCTTTAGAGAACTACGCATGCTTTTGGTTGCACACACATTAACACAACCACGTTTTCGCAAGCGGTCAAAGCTTCTATGGGGTCGCTGGGGAAAGTAGGGACGCAAGATCTCTGTAGCGATATACACATACAAATGGCTACGCCCGATTCTGGACTCGACGTCACAGCCTCCAAAGACCGCCCGTCGAAGATGTTTTCTGGTGCCGTGTCAAACGTGGACGGCGGGAATGAGGTGGAACGCGGTTTCATGCCTTGTGCGGAGTAAACACACCATTGACGCTCCTCGAGAAGAGAATCCTGCCAGATTCTCGCGCACGTGCATGTTTCCCTACGTGTCTCCACGCATATGTTTCTACGTGTGTGTACTGGTACACACCGGATGTTTACGAGTACGTGTAAACTCATCTATTACACCGGATGTTGACGAGTTCATGTATTCCCCGGTGTTTTTGTCTTGCCCCTGAAATGCCTCGCAGCTGAGAACATTGCCTTTTTGGAATTGGCTGGCAGAGTACTTCCCCTTCACGCTTTTGAAGGAAAACCCTGCTGCTCAGTTCGCTACAGATAAAAATTACCTCTTTGGATTCCACCCGGTACGCGCCTGCCGCGAATAGGCTTCTGGGCTCCAGTGTCGAACTGCTCATCAGTCTGGAGGCCTTCTGTCGGTGGCACAGCTGACTTCTGAAGCAGATCCGTTGTGACTAACCTCTGACTGCCTCCGGGCGTAGCCGAGTATTTCTCTTCCTCCTCTGTCTTCACCCTGCGCTTTCGTCTCGCCTGCTTCTGCGCGTGTCCTCGCCCCTCCAGTGCCCCAGCGGCATTGGGCGCGCCTAACGCGATTGGATGGGCCGAGGCCGATGAGAGAGAGAAAAGGCAAGTGTTTCTCTGTGCTATTTTCCTTCGTAGCACGGCGTATTGGGTTTCTCGTGCTGCGGACAATTCGCTGGCATGCCGCCGCGTCCGGAGAATAACTTGGCCGTGCTCCTTCCTGGTACGTTATGCACACAACGCACAGCAAACACATGCATGCAGACGTCTACTTCTTTTGGCGTATACGGCGATGCATTGGGCAGGGAGGACGCCGCTGAGGCCTTGTGCCTGGTTGATGCTCCGCAGGTTTGGACTTCCGAGTCACCACTCTCGAGGTCAACATGCGCACGCCCTTCTTCCGGCACATTCTCCAATTGCTGGGGTTCATTTCGTGCAGCAAAGGAAACATCCAAAGAGTCCTCGAAAGGTGGGTCGTGCTCTGTTTCCCCTCTTGAAACGGAGGAAACTATGTAGCTGCAAACAACTCGATTGAACCGCTCCGGCCGATCGTCTGTGCTTATACACAAACGTGTTCTTACAGATAAGTAGTTTTGCATGTGGCTGCGCAAAGCGCTTTGGAAATAAGACGCGCTTGGTGATGCACTCTTGTACAGTTGGGAACGCGTCTGTCTGTGCGTGACAGTACCGAGTTTGGGACAGTCCACATCGCTTGAATGTGTTTTGGTTTCTCGCAGCCAGGAGAAGGGAAAAGCAGTTGTGCTTCTGGTCGGCGGCGGCCGCGAAGCGTTAATGGCGGAAGAAGGAAAAAACAACTTGGTTCTACAAAGGCGAAAAGGCTTCTTCGAGTTAGCCCTTCGTACAGGTGCTTCCGTAGTTCCGGTAAGTCAGAGTGGGAGACGCGTTTCAGAAGGAGGGTCCCCTGAAGAGAAGTTGACGAGGGCGGAAAGCGAGGTTTCGCTGTCGGTGCGTCTCCTCCGCGTGTCTCGGCGCGATATCAGCAGAGCTTTGACTCTACGCCCCCTCCATCACGAGAGGTGCGCGATTTCCGTGGTGTGCAGTTTCGGCCCAGACGCCCGATGGGCCGCACGGGGAGGCCTTTTTCGATACGCCGAGCTTTACACCTGTCAAGAAAGCCGTGTGATAGAGATACCTCGGAAGAGATGTGCAGCCACATGCGCGTCTTTGCAGTGCAGTAGCATCGCTGACCGGGGAACGCCGACGGGTGACGAGTACGCAGACGCGCCGACAACTCGTGGCTTTGTGCAGAGCTAGGCTTTTCGCGTGAAAACCTCGGGAGTTCTCATCGGACACGTATACAGGAATGTGTCAGCTTGTAACTTGGCTCTCGACCGTGTCAGCATCCCCCACCAGCGCGAATTAGGCAGCGACGCAGGCGGCTGCTGGTTCAGTCAAGACGCGCTGGGACAGAACACGAACAATCGACTCCAGTGACCCCAGTGGACGCGTTTGAACCTCTGTTTCAAGTCGTTGTTGGGTCTCTGTCCAATCCAACGCGGTCGTGTTGTCTCTGCCGCAGGTGTACGCCCTCGGCGAGAATGATTTGTACACCGTGATCAAGTCGCCCCTAGCCAAGCTGCTGAGTGAGCAAACGATGCGGCTCTTCGGCTTCTCTTGTCCGCTCTTCTTCGGTAAGGCAAGGCACCTGGGTAGTTGTTGCTGTTTGGAAGACGCTGGAGTGCGCGAGAAATCGGGAAAGGCTTGCGTATTTCTTCACATGTTCGTCTTGTCATAACACAATGCCGCCGGCCGAGCATATGCCCACTCACGAGTTCATTCCTGCATGCACGCACTCAAGTGCGTTCCGCAGTTTTTTCTTGACTCGCTGCAGGCACAGTTGGATTGGTGATTGACCGTGTCTGTGCCCGCGGAGAAGACTTGTGGCGTATCTTGCATGATCGAGCTGTTGGCTGCGTGATTAAGTTCTGTGCCTCGAGTTAGAGCTGTGCACAACTCTGCATACGAGTGTCGACGCGGATGTATATTTCTTGGTCTTAAAAGATATATATATATATATATATGTATATGTGCATGCAGACGCATATATAAAGATATACAGGTTGAGATGTTTGTATGTATATCTGTATATGTGTGCCGACATGTATGTCCACTTTGTGCATATCGGATTCGGGGAGCTCGACGTGGAAGAAGCGAAAATGAACCTGTGTAGCCTCTGTGCGCCATCGTTCTAGACAGGCACGGGTCGCTGGTTCTGTGCCAACTTTAGCTGCTTCAAGTTACTTCTAGAGTGAATTGACCGGCAGCCAATCAGCATGAGTCTCGTGCGCTTTCTGCAGGTCGAGGCGCCTTCCAAATGTTTCTTCCGTTGCGGGTGCCGACGTTCACCATGATTGGAGATCCAATTGAGTGTAAAAAAACGGAGAACGCCACCGATGAAGATATCGCTCGCGTACGTTTTCTTCCTTCGCAAAGTCGCTTAACCTTTCAACTTTTTACAGACTTAGACTGTATGGCGTTCTATCGCTTTTGCCGTGACGACTGAATTGGTCTCGCCTCTCTCCACCTTATGCGGCTGATTGTCTTTTTTGTGTGCTGCTCGCTGTCGCGTGCATTTTGCTCGTTTCACGGGTGTCGCCTCTCGAGTCGCTCCGCTCTTCTGTCTTTCGCCTTCCAGACTTCGCGTTGTTCGTCCTCTTCTCCTCACACGTTCACTCAGCGCAACGCACTTTTACCACTCATTTCTACGCACTCGCACACGCCGATGTACAGACAGTCGGACATATCTCCATGCGCACATAGACGCAGCTGGATGTGTAACTTTTTGGTCGCGTCTGACGGTACACCCACACACGCGTCACACGCATGTGGATCCTCCCACCCCCCGCCGGCCTCACAGGATTTATAGTTTTATAGCTGTGTGCATTTCTATGTATATATATGTATATTTACATATTTATATATAATATATATGTCCATATATATATATATATAACCAAAAAATTATGTTTCTCCCGACACACGAGTACGTGAATGCATGCATGCACAGATACACCTGCATGCGCAGCGCACTGCGTAACGGGACGCGTGTGGTATTCGCTTCCTGCATATATCTTCATGCGTTTCGGATTGCGGCTGTCCAGCTGAGGCAACAGTACTGCGAGGCACTCCATCGCGTCTTCAACAAAGTGAAAGTAAGAGCTGTTCCTTTTAAACCAGCCCCCCAGAATCTTAATTGTATTCATATGTTTTGTGTCTTGTCGTGTATCTAAACCTCGGGTACTGGGCCGGCTCTCTCCCTCTCTCGTTTCCTCGCATTTTCCGCAGCGGCGTAGTGGCAGGTTGCAGAAAGACTGTTTAGTCGGTGGGGTTTCCTCTTGCCCCGGGCGGAGGAGTCAGGACTCTCTGTTGGGGGTTGACAGTGAGGTGACTTCCGCGGGTGCGATGCTTTGTGGTTTTCGTCGACTGCGATTTGCCTTTTTGCGTTCCCAGGATGCCTATCGCCCCAAGCGGGAGTTTCAACATCTTCGCATTGTGGAGTGAAACGGCTTTTTGCCGAAGATATACAGCGACCGCCGAGAGGGGAAACGCGCCGCAGGCGGTCTCAACCTGCATGCGTTTTATCGCGGAGCCAAGTACGGGAAGAAAACTACAGCGGGCGTCTCAGCACCCTTGGTCGCAGGCAGATGCAGTTCAAAAGCATGGCAGAATGCTTTAGGGGCGTGGAGTGCACCAAGCGTAGCGACGCGAACAGAGATAGCGCTTCTCGAGAAGCACACCGGCGAAGGCAAGCGATTCGCTGAAGAATCATCTTAGCTCGAGCGCGGGTATGATACCCTATTTTCGAAGCACAGCCCACGTGTCGTAACCGGTGTATAAAGGCCATTAACCCTCCCTACATGGTTTTGCCGCACACACAGGTGATGTTTTGTCGGGGAAGGAAGGGCTGTGTAGCGCTTGGAGCGTACCAGAGTGAGCAACTCAGAGACAGCAAGGGAGTGGAAGCAACACAGAGGGACAAAGAACGCAGCCTTTTCTCTCTTTTTCTGCCCTCTTCTTCGTTTGCTGCTGGGAAACGTGCGCCGGAGGAGGCGCGCGTAATAAAAATCAAGAAAACAGCGAGTGGTTCCACTACTGACACGGCATAGACAAGGAGGCGATGTCTCGCATTTTTCATGAAGGAAATGCAAAGACACTGCCGACGCCGCCATTTGTTCT